>NC_089782.1:43656321-43791321 GCF_040412425.1 Macrobrachium rosenbergii | reverse complement strand
CTTGCTTCTCAGTGCCAGGTTTAACCTACACAAGTTCAGGTACTATTCCTCCCTTCTTTAATGAATGAATGAGCTTGCACGTTGAAATCTTGAACTTTCTTCCTATTATTAGGCCTAACAGTAGCAGGGCTATTTACAGCTGCATTTTCATGTTGGCTGTCCCGCTAGAGGTCTTTTAGATGTCAGAATGTTGACTGACACTGTGTTTTCATCATTTTTTCCATGCACAGGGCGAGAGTATCCCACCAGGTCCTCCTGCGCCCGACATGAGCAAAAATGTTATGAGTTTACTGCCAGGTGTCATGTACGATGGAACTCAGCCTGGATCTGCGTTTGGTGACGTTATTGCGAACCCTTATCCCTTGGCTTACGTTGGAGAGACTGTCAGTGCTAAGTTCGTAAGTATTCTTTTAAAAAGTCATTTTTCCTTTGGTGAATCCTGATGAGAATAGCGAATTTTCATAAGGAGGTTCAAATATTCTTTCAATGAATGAAATTGGATCGTAAATTTCCTTCTTTCGTTTGCTGTCAAATCCACAAAAGAAAGTAAAGTAGTCAGTATCTAATATTCTTTATATTAAATACTGATTAAATAAGAAAGTTTTTAACAAGTAAGTAATTAAGGAATATATCTTATGAACAAGACTATAGTAAACCTAAAAGTACCCACTGGCTTGAAGACAACTGCCTCACAGAGAACTTTGAATAAAGGATCGTTACCCTCCTCAACTCGACCCTTGTTATTAAGTTAATCCCCATTTTACAGGTTTCCGGACATCCTCGAAATAACGTGATGCTAGGTGGTTCTTTCTTGAAAGTCCAACAATTGCAACCTGATGACTCATGGGTGACGATAGCCACTGATGCAAGCTGGGAAACCAGGTAGGCCTATTGTATCAGGTTAATGTTTTAAGAAAGGAAGGCAGGCAGGCTAAGGTGGTTGCACCCACATGACTCATGGGTAATAATTGCCATATATGTGACATGGAAATGAGGTAAGCATATGACGTCATGTAAATAAAAAAAAAGACAAAAGTAAGTCAAGTAGGCCTATAGTAGCTGCGGCTTGAAAGTAGCTTTTTTTCCGTCTTCACCAGGCCTCCTCAAAGCTCCATGTCTTAATAATCATTTTTACCTTACCTGTATTTTGTGACTCTCTTAATTTATTTTTTTTTATTTTTTCCTAAGTGATATTGAGTTCTCAAATATGCCATTTTCAGTTTGTTGTAAGCGTAAGATATCCAAAAGGGTAGTAAAGGCCCAGAAAATAGAACATGAACATCCTTATATGAATGGGACTTTCAAGACGGGGCCTTCGAAATTCTAAAGTGTCTGTTGACCCTGCCTCTGTCTATTACCTGCATCAATTAAACTTTTTAAATCTTGTCTACTTCATGCATTTTCTCACCTTACATGATCCTTACCCTGCCCTGCAGTCTAAAGTTAACCGAGAAAGCTCTTCTTCTCGCAGGTTCATCTGGGAGCGCGTATCTTCGCTCCTCGGAACGAGCGTGGCGACCGTTAAGTGGGACATCCCGGAAGACACTCCGGTAGGAACTTACCGCATCACCCACGAGGGACATTACAAGACACTATTCAGGGGCATCGACCACTATGAAGGGGTCACCAAGCCCTTCAAGGTAAAAGTTGGGCAAAGGGATACTAATACGCTCTAAGGGCGTAGACCTATGGAAAGCAGAAAACTGAGCTTTTCAAGGCAGGAAAAAAACCATCAATAAATATTTTCAGCTATTTTAGCTTTACTAATTGTTTTGAAGGTCAAAAGACCAGGCCATAATCTGCATGAATCGTTCTTCTTCGCATATGCAAAGAAAATTATCTCCTAAGGCAGAAAATATTCGAAATAATATATGGCTTGAGACCATCAACCTCATCCTTAAAAACTTGCTGAGAACACGGAGGGCGGCATCCATTGGCGCCACTTCCTCCAGAGGGGATACAGGCGTATAGTTTAAACAAAGTCAACATCAACAAACAGAGATAAAAGGTTCCTGCTACGACAAAGTCCACTACCCCAGGACTTCCAATTTACATGTCAGCTGTAAAAGATTGATAGTTATTTCAAGGTAACACTTAGCTAGTGTAGTACATCTCGGATATGAGACTCTTACATCGTCCAGTAACTTCTAACACAAAAGTTGGCTGCTCTTTAGTTGTTACATTTCATCATTTTGTTTAATATTTCAGTAGAACAGCAAAGGTTAACACGAAGTAATGAGTGGCTGTTTCAGAGATAGAAAAAAAGATAATAATATTATGCAATTTTAGGACACTGCTCATTCTAACATATATGGGTTCGAATCCCATCTGAAAAGGTAAGAGTTTTTTCGTTTACTTCCCGTTTGAATTCAATGTTTAAAGTAGTAAGTGCATCCAACAACAATAATAATAATAATAATAATAATAATAATAATAATAATAATAATAATAATAATAATAATAATAATAATAATAATAATAATAATAATGTGCGTGTCTCTACACGAAACATTTATTCTTTCCTTGTAAAATACATCCCATAATATCACTTCAGTCTATGCTACAGCAACCTATATTTAAAAGGAATTATGAAAATGCATTCACCATTCTTATACACAATCCCTTGGCTAAGTAACGACTATCATACGTACATTCAATGAGCTCTGGATTTATGATATAAAACGATCTGAAATAATTTGTGGATCATATTCTAACATTAGTTTTCCAATATAAAAATAATTCAATAAGAAAAATTGTTTAAACTTAGGAAGATAGGCCTAGTTGTGTTCCTGAAAATCGTAACAAGAAAAATTCATTAATTCTTTGAAAACTTCGAGTGTTTCTTCTCTTCAAGGCTATTTGTCTGAGTAAGTCATGTGTATATGCCCTGTATGGTGGAAGCACTAGCGGATCCAGTGGGGTGCCCCTGGGCACGTGCCCTCCCATGAAAAATGAGAAAATAATAATATTGAAGATTTGGATAATAGTAACATAAATGAGAAATATAGAAATGGGGGAAAATCTATTATTATATAAATAACGATAAAATTTGAGAAAAAAAATAATAACAATAATCTTAATGACAATAATAATACACATACACACTTATATATGTATATATATAATATTTATATGTGTATAATATGAAAATTGGTGACCCTGCCCCCCGTCCCCCCATGAAATTCCTCTGGATCCTTTAGTACGTGGAAGTATATTAATCTGTAAGTTTCAAGCACGATAGTGTTAAATAACCCTCGCATTTCCCGCCTCGTGAAGGTATAGACAGCCTGTGCATTTCTCTCACGGGAGAAACTTAATTGTACATTTCCTGCATCAGAGGTAAATAACCTGTACATGCCTTTTATCATGGACGTGAATAATTTGTACATTTTCTGTTCCATAGCGCATTCTTTGGTCTTAAAAATGAATATCTTGCATATTTTCTGTTACATAGTGCATTCCTTAGTCATAAAATTAAATAACTTGTACATTTTCTGTTCCATAGTATATTCCTTAGTCATAAAAGTAAATAACTTGTATATTTTCTGTTTCATAGTACATTCCTTAGTCATAAAAGTAAATAACTTGTACATTTGCTGTTCCATAGTGCATTCCTTAGTCACAATAGTAAATAATTTGTACATTTGCTGTTCCATAGTACATTCCTTAGTCACAAAAATAAATAACTTGTACATTTTCTGTTCCACAGTACATTCTTTGTACATTTCCTGTTCCATAATACATTACTGGATTATAAAAGTAAATAATTTGTACATTTTCTGTTCCATAGTAAATTCCTTAATCATACAAGTTAATAACTTGTACATTTCCTGTTCCATAATACATTAATGGATTATAAAAGTAAATAACTTGTACATTTGCTGTTCCATAGTACATTCCTTAGTCACAAAAGTAAATAACTTGTACATTTTCCATGTCCAGAAAGTAAACTAATTTGCATATGTCCTGTGCATTAAAAATAAATATAGTAACTGTAGATTACCTGTACCACACAGGTCGTGGCTGCTCCCCCTCCAACGGGCAACCAAGTACCTCGAAGGCGGAGCCATAAGAGGAAGTTCTGGTGGCAGAAGCTCTTCTTCATGTAAACGTGGCCACCTGCAGCGCCTCCTCCAGGATGCCTGACGAAATCATCTATTGGAAACATAACTGATATTATTTCCTCCTCTCCTTCTACATAATAAATACCCGCCCCCCCCTTTCATCCTACCTCTCCCCAGTTTCTTTTCTCTTCTTCTTCATCTTCTTCGTCTTCGTCTTCTTCTTCTTCTTCTTCTTCTTCTTCTTCTTCTTCTTCTTCTTCTTCTTCTTCTTCTTCTTCTTCTTCAATTTTTGCAAGGATTTGGCAATCAAGTTCATGAGTTACTTGTTCTTTGAAAGGTTTTGGTTTTAAAATCTTGTAGATCAGTATTTATATACTGATATATTATAGTGTCACATAAACGTACTCAAACACATGTTTTGTGTGTATTTTTACACACTCACACACAGATATATATATATATATATATATATATATATATATATATATATATATATATATATATATATATATATATATATATATATATATATACACAAGTTAAAGTTACCAATGCAATTAAGAGGAAAACCCTCCTGTCAGTTACTGGTAATCCTTGCAAATATCTCAAAAGCGTTTTGGAACCTGTTCCTAACATGCCTCATATCCTCTTCTTGCTTACAAACTTTTCTTTCTCCTTTACCTCAAGACAACAGACCTCTCTGTAATAAACTTTATACCTCAAGTCAGGGAAATCTAAGCCCAGCTCAGAATGCCTTAATCTCTGTTAGTATTGAAAGCATTTTGGTTTCTAAGTCAACCTCAGTTGTGCCATATATTTAACAATATACTGGAATAATTGCATTTTGTTTTGTTTATTATCCTCTTTAACATCATTCACAACAAAGAACATTCGATCTTTTGCTCGTGATATGAACAGAGAAAACTCAATTTTATCTTAAAATTTTGGACGATCAATTACAGTCGGAATGGAAACATGTACATTTTGGACTCTCTTTGTAAAATCTAGTTGAATAAAATATCGTTCTATTCTTTTCAGTAACGCAATATACCCGAAAAGTAGAATGGAAGTTGAAGTTTTTTCTAACTGAAATCAACTTCCTACGATTCCAAAAATATATTTTTTGAACGTTTGGGTATTTTTATTGCTTCCCCAAAACAAGACACAACCCGAAAATGTGATAAAATTTATGACCTGCAACTTTGGGCTATTTATTTTAACAATTTTTAAAATAAATCAGTACCTTCAATCTTTCAAGAAATTTATTTACCTAGATTGCTGAGTCCAATTTCTATAAATATCTGGAGATCCTGTCCAGCTCCTATTTTCAGTGTGAGTAGTATTAAGGAAAATATTATCAACGCATGAAAAGAATAATTTGAGGATTTGATATTCTTCTGTGAAGAAACGAAAACCAAAAGTTTGGCACAACAAGCAAGTCTTGGTATGAAAATGATCTTTGGAGTGGCATTATAAAGTATATAAAACTGAAAGGATCTTTAGAATGGCTCTGTGATGTAGATGAAACTTATATAGAAACAAAAGTGCAAACTTTTGTTCTTTCTTCTCACCCTTTACAAAACTGTCTGTCTACCAGACACGGTTTATCTTACTGTTGTTACTTTATATCGAACTCCGATTTCTCTGCATCAGCAATAATTTCATGAAATAATTGAGCCTGAAAAAGTTTCATAGAGTGATTTTGAGACCTAGAAATAATTAAGTCTATCCAAAACCGGTTTATTTTACCTGAATATCGATACCACAGTCTATATTTTTATCAAAAGTAAGCAGTAAGTATTTTTGTGGTTAAACAAATGAAACCAAAAGAACAATAGAATTTTAGCATACTGGTGACTAAATAGCTGACAGATGCGAAACCCAGATGTGTAACTCAAATAGAGCACAACCTACATACTGTATACACATAATTATCCATCTTCATAAATGGAACTTATATAGAAAAACAAATTGATAATTCAAACCAATTTACAATTACATTTTAGGATATAGTCTTTGAAGTTACATATAACATACACAAATTTGTATCTGAAACCAATACGGGGCATACATTTGTGTATGTATGTATGTATGTATGTTTTAGCGCCAGTGTTTTTAGAGCAAGGAATTTTGAATTTTGCTACATAATGTAGCGTTCCCGCAGCTGGCCATGGTGCATAATTAGACTAGCAAACCAAGATTTTAAGTTCACCCAATCAAAATAAACGACCAACGCTTGAACAAAATTTATGAATATTAAAATTATTTCTGATATTAGTGTCACCCAAACGAATAAAATTAGCTGATTATTTTATGTCTTCAGCAAACCTACTGGTGATGCTTAGATTAATCTCATGCAATGTTAGTCATATGTCACGGGGCGATTATGCGGTTATTTTAACGGAAGATTTATTAATATGCTACCGGTCTTTCTTACACTGATAGCTTATTTTATCATTATAAATGCATTCTAAAAACCAAATTCAAACCTAAAATGCATTTTTGGATGCGGACAGTCTTCCTCATGCTTAGCAATCTCAACCTGTCATTCATTCGCCATCTTCATTCAAAATCTCGCGCCACGGAGCTACCAACAAAACAATTAGTCATCCCGAGTTCTTATATGTACACGATAATCCGTATAAATCGGAAAATCAATATATTTTTAGCTTTTATGTGAGAAACTAATGTAAATTCTTTTCAATTCTAACTTCAATATGAATAAAACCACTTATTGCGTTTTCCGTTGGCAATCCTGGTTGTTTAGGCCAAACACCCAAACAGGTGTGGCTGCAATATTAGGAAAACAGCCAAGTAGCACTCGGAAATGGCAGCTATATGAATATTCACACCATAAACCAAAGGTAAGCAGGCATTTTCATTATCTTTAAAGATAAATAAGTAATTTTGAGTCCGACCGAAGTGGTGAAATTTGAAGATTGGTCGTATGGGCCATCTGAGTCAAGGGATTCAAATGTAAACAAAGGTTCACAAGGCAGTTACTTTTACTTTTCTTTCACTTCCTGTGAATTTTTCCGTCGTAATAATGTTTGCTTTAGCGTTTAGCATTATTCCAATATGAAATAGTGGGCAAAATATAGGCAGCGGGAGGTTTAGTCTAATTCCGTGGTCGTAGTGAGTTGGGGCAGGCCGTAGCCCAAACTGGTTATGCTGGGTCAGGTTAGGTTAGGATAGGGAGTCTTATTTATAATAATTTACTAATTTTAACAAAATTAAGTTAGAACTAAGCATTAGCACCACGTCGGGTATTCCCTTTAAAATTGACTTTACCTATAGGCTAGTAAGGTTGCTTAGCCTATCAAGAATTTACTTTTTTTTTTTTGTTGGTCGACTGTAATTAACCTGTAATTAACCTCAGAACTGATTATGTTCTTGTATGCTGGCCGTCCTGGAATGCTATCGCACATGCTCTGTGGTATAGGGGTACTTTTGGTAAAAAGTGGTTTCCTTTGCCAGGTGGTCCGGCGGGTGGAGCCCCCCGGCTAAGTAATGTGGCCTACTAGGTTAGGTTAGGTTAGGGTACATTAGGTTAGTATGGTTCCTTTTATAATAGGTTTCCTTAGCAAATACCTTTCGTATTCGCGGAACCGTTCCATACAGTCCATGCCGAGCTATTACTTAGAAATTCCAAGATAAATAATGAACTAGGATGTTCGGCCAAATGAAAGTTTCCCGTGGTGGAAGGCTAGGCTACTGGAGAGAACTGAAACCTAGCAAATTTGGAAATTTTATCGAAATTAATGTGAGAAATTAACCGTCTTTTATTTGTATTCTTTAAACATGGTGTCTCACAGAGCTTTCCTGCAGAAAAACATAAAAGATGGTAGATATCTCATAAGGTAAATTTTTCAGTTTATCACCTGTACTGCTTTATAGCCTATGCACCCACTTCTATATTGTTCAGCCAAAAAGATTTCCGCAAATGTAAGGGAGACGGCTGCATAAAGATAATGTTTATTAATGTAATTTTTTTTATTTAATAGTATATAAAATGGTATAGGCCTATACAATAGAGCACAAGTGAGATTTTTGAGAAATTCACTGAGATTATGAGAAACATGTTTTTATGCTTGTCTCTGAGGGGCTGGTATTAGCCTAAACATGGTGGAAGCTCTGCTGGGCATTTTTTAAAAGCAAAAGTATAAATAACAGACGGTAATTTTTAAATTTTCTCACCTGTACTGTATTATATACACCCTTTTCTATATTCTTCAGTCAAGAAATTACATCAATAGGTGATATCTTCGTGCGGCCATCTCCTTTACATTTACCAAAATTTTATTAGATATCTATGCAAGGCTCTTCCTTAGAATTACCACTAACTTTGATAAAAGTTGATAATGAACTAGGATATTCAGGTAAATGAAAGTCACCTAGCCTATGGTGGAAGGTTAGGTCATTACTAGGCTACTTTCAGGCCTGGAGGCCCATTTAAGACATGCCTATCCTTGGTCATTCAGTTTTTGAAATTACAGTATTGCAATTTACCCAAGCTCTTAGCTTATCAGTTAGGTTAGGCTATGGTAATAAAATTATACTTTTTAAAATACCTGCAGTATTGTTAGAGCTCTCAAAACTGGTGTGATACAGTTTGTCACAAGTCCCATCACTACTGAAGTTTTTTATGGTTGGGTGTAACTTTATAAAGTAAAAAAATTTAAAAATGATCGTAATTCTATTGTTCTGGTTAAACCAAAGAGGTATCAGATACTTGAGATTGCCATTTGATATTTAAAATTTGAGGAAAGAGTTCAGTTCAATTTCAGTGTTTCTTGAAATTACACAGAACAGGATAAAATGGTTTCCTCATGCTCTTACCATATTTATTGCCAAAGGTAAAAATAGTATCATACTTTGTATTCAGAGATGTCAGTACAGGAATACATAATTTGATAAGAACTCTAAATTTATATGTTTTAAGAAGTACAGCATATCCAAATAATAATCATGTACTGGCTATTCTTGATGGGAAAATATCAAGTGTGTCCCCTGCTGGAACTATTGTAAATTAAGATTCTACATCTCAGCTTCAAAGTTGGCAGTAAAATTTGTGGTTTTACATGTGTTAACAAAATTGTAAGTGAATGGTGCTAAATATTTTACCATAGATAGGGGATAATATGTTTGCTAGCCATTTATCTAATTTATGAGTAGGTACTGCCACATTTGAAGCTATTGGCCTCGGGCGTTGGGCTGTCTTGTGGAGACCATATGTATACAGTACTATATGGTATGGTGATGAAGGGTGGATGGGCTTAAATTTATTCTTTTTGTGTGTAGTTTCTTTTTTCTGTCGCTGTATACAGTATTGTAAGACATACAGACACCTTGCTGAAGAGTGTGTACTGTATTTGAAATCTTTTTGTTGTGTTTTTTACTTCATTAGCCAATCCATTTAAAATTTTTTATGTTAAGAGTATGTATGTGTGGAAGATGGTTTATTTATTTATTTATTTATTTTTTTTTTTTAGAGTACAGGCATGTCTGACATTACATTATGTGTATGACATTTTGGCAAGAAATTTATCATCATGTAGACATTTGCAGTTGTATTAATATACATACAGCTGTCATTGTTATCACCATTATTGCATTGTATTTATTTCAGCTTACATTATCTACTTTCATTTTGTTTCAGATGACACTCATATTCGCCTTGACAGCTGCAGTTGTGTTGTCATGTTGGTGCTTCACAATTTCAGCTGTAGACATACTCGAAGTGGGATGTTTCACAAAAGAAAACGAGAATGTAGAATTTGTTTATCGCTCGACCAATGCTACCAGTGCCGGTAGTGTGGATTTATGCGTTGAAGAATGCAAAACTAAGTTGATGAACTATGCAGCTTTGTCAGGTGGTGAGGATTGTCTTTGTACCAATGCAATCAATGGTAACCCATCTAACTTTTGCAGAACACCTTGCAAAGCCAATGCCTCCCAGATTTGTGGGGGCACTGATGTCATGAGCATATATGAAACAGGTCATGGGATATTTGGACCCCCAGTATCTCTGACACAAGTGGCTAGTAAGCCTTCCAGCTTGCATATTAATTGGGAACCACCTGCTATAGGTTTATCAGAAATCCAAGAATACCTTGTGACAGCCACACCACTGTTTACTTACAGTGAAAGTGATCCAGCAGTGACAATGACATGGGTATTTTCTGCCCAGACAAGAACTGCTTGGTTATATGGTGTTATGCCTGGGACAAAATATGAGATTTCTGTCAGAGCAACTGCTGACAATGGAAAGGTTTTGGGGCATCCCATCAAGAGAGAGATGTGGACAAAAGTAGGCAAGCCTGAAACTCCCGCTATACCCCAGATCTTAAGTCGGACACCTAACACCATAACGGTGCAACTTGAATCCGTTTCCCCAACTGCTGGGCCCATCACAACCTACCAAGTGGTTGTCGTGGATGAGACTGTCCATGTTGAATTGCAGCCTCTCTCTCTGGGGGACTATTATTCTGCTAGTAGAGAGAGAATTCCGTTCTATATTGCAGCTGAATTTACTCCTGATAATTTTATGAATACATTTATTGTTGGCGATGGCAAGATCTATGGGAAATATTATAATGCCCCCTTGCAAGAAGATGTTGATTATCATATTTTGCTGGGAGTTACAAGCACCATAAATGATACTCAGTCAGCATACTCCACCTCCAACCACGAACAGCATGAAAGTACTCTGGACGATGATGAGGTGCAGAAGTTGAGGGAAAACCCGCAGGTGAGGCAGCAGTTAGAGAATCACAGGAAGATGATTCTTGGCCTATCTGTTGCTATTGGGCTCTTTGGGTTCTTGCTCGTTGTGTCCATTGTAGTTTATGTCATGCTGAGGGTCATGGTCAAGAAAAATCGCCGTAGGTCGTCGGAAAACCAAGAGTTGGCTATTAATGCTCAGCAGCCAAACCAAGATTCCGAGAATGGTTATGCTGTGGCTGCACATTACGTTGATGAGGAAACACCGCCCTTGGATCATTACAGGCAGCTGAAAGAGAGAGTGTGGATCATACCTCATCAAGGTCTTACCATAGTTGGTGATATTGGCATTGGGAAATTTGGTGATGTTAAAAAGGTAAGCAGGTCTTATATTTGAAACGTTATGATTGTGCTTAACTCTATGATTCTGAGATCTACTGTAGTTTTCTGTAAAGTTCCTTTTCTTGGTTTTTAGCTAAGATGCAATTTATGTATTGTAAGCTACCAGAATCAGTTTTGTTGAATGTAAAAATTTACTTGCTTGCTGTTGCTTTAATTTTGAGTGAAAATTGGTAAAACAAATAACATTCCATTAAATGCCATAATTCTGCTTCTTAAGTGGATGACATTTCAGTAGTTTCCTAAGCATTCCATTACATTAGAATGGTTACACTGTCAAATTTTTGGAATTGCAGATGCTGTTTCAAGTTAAGTTAAAATCTGTGTTCTATTATTGCAAGAATAGCTAGTTGTTTAAAAAAATCAGACATTTTATGTGAATTTTAGTTTGACTGCCAACATCCATATAAATGACTTCAATAAGCCTTTCCCTTAGAATTGTATTTTCACTTCATGTTGATGTATTTTGACCTCATTGTATATCTTGTAGAGTGTAACTCATTATTTCTTACCAGACAACTGAACAATTGAAGCAGTTAGTAGAACAATAATTGAACTGTAATTAAAAGGGAAAGAAAGTGAGTTTCTTGTGTGAGGAGGTCTCTTTTAACTTCAGCACTTGATTATTCAACTCACGTGCACCAGATGCTTCTTGCTATCATGAACATTTTCTTTCTTCCGTGCACGATTTTCAGATTATGATACCATTCTTCTCAACTCTTCTCAGCCCTTGCCACCTCTCTCTATATCCCTTCTCAAATGTGATACCATTTACACATCTAGCTGCCTTGTGCAGGTCTTTTTAAGGAGAATCTATCTCCTTTTTTTTTTTTTTTTGATGTTGCATTTGCTGACAATAGTTCTGTATATTGTGCTCTTGTTTGGCCTTATCAGTTTTCAGTTCTTGTTTTTTTTTTTTTTCTTGATGGACATGCCAACCCAGTGTGTTTCAACTTTTCCACACTAATGAATTTTCTTTGCACCATGTAAACCTGATTTTTAACAACTAGAATCTTTTGCTCTCTCATAATGCCAATACTGCTTCCCCTTTCTGGTTTCTTCACAAAACTTTTGCCATTACATTGTAAAGACTACCTTGTTTTAAACTCATTGGTCTGGTTAAACTATCCTTTATCATTATAAAGAGGTTATAGACCCTTACGATTGAACTGTTTGAATTGGTTTGTGCTGCCCATGTTATATGCATTGCATTGCTCAGTAGACAGAATGTGCAGTATACTTTTGGTCCCATAACCGCACTGTTCTCTGTCTTTTACCTTTCATCTAATTCGTTTGGTGTCTTCCTCTTTACTGTCCTGTAATCACCTCATTTGAGCAAAATCTTTTGAACAGGCCATTAGAAAAATACAGAAATTTGAAGTGAAGAGTAGTATTTATTGTTTTTTAATTTTTTTATATTTTTATAAATATGTAAACATGCCAATTTTTCATTTCAGGGTGTAGTATCAAATAAAGGACAACAAACAGACGTCCTAATTCACCGCATTCCAGATGATACACTTGATGGTAGCAGAAAGACAAAAATGCTCCGTGAATTTGATGCACACATTCGAATTGCCTCGCATCCAAATGTCATTTCGCTGATTGGTCTAATGGAGGAGCTTAATGTTATATCAGTGGCCTTTGAATATGAAAAGTCCATGCTTAAGACCCATCTAGTTGAGAGTAGGGCAGTTCAACATTACCCTGTTTATGCTGAGAAGAACCGAAGATTCTCAACTCTACCTGAAAATCAGGTAAGGCAACCTTTTTTTTTTTCCATTGCATGTTGTTTGTATAGCCTCAGCATGTAGGAGATCTTGACATATCATGGGACATGTTTTTTCTGGAGCTGGCTAGGTTATTAAGAACCTCTGCAGGTAAAGTACATGCTTGACCTTGTGGAAGGGTAGGGTATGTATTTCTTTGAGCCGAGTTGTCTAGTAACTCTTGAGTTTTGAGGCAGCTGAGAGACAAGTAATGATACATAGTGGCAGGTCCTTGTTCCATTGCAACAAGGAGGAGAATTTTTTCAGTTTCTAGAAAAGGGAATAGAAAAGCAGAAGTGATTTCACTGTTAAATGTATTTAATCAAGCCACACAGAATTATCACAAATCTTACAAAATCACTCAAATGCAGTATACTTCACACAGTGAAGTGTGAAGTATACTTCATGTAGTGTAGGTAAATGCATTGACTGTATTAGAAAATGTCAATAATATGAACAGCTGATATTAATAGGTGTTGGAGGGAAAGGAAGTGGATCAACTTGTCAAAGGTTACTGTCTCTGTTGTATAGGATGCTTTATGTCCTGTATGCATCCTTTAGCAATTTCAAAAACCAAATATGGTGATGTACTCTTGATGCAACTAACTTATCCTTACTGTAAGTTATTATCAGAAGGAAGATTTTAAGTAGTTATTTTTTTAAGTGATTGTTACATTTATTTTTTCCAGGCACTTGATATGTTAGTTGGGATTGCCCGAGGTATGAGTCACCTGTCCTCTCTTGGTATAGTTCATGGTCAATTGTGTGCCAGAAATGTTGTGCTTGTTGATGGTGCCAGGCCAAAACTTACAGGTTTTGGTCTCCTTCATTACCACAACGATTTATATGTACCTGACTACAGAAGATGGCATTCAGTTGAAACTCTTCGAACTAAGGTCTCAGCACCAAAGAGTGATGTCTGGTCATTTGGATGTTTGATGTGGGAAGTTGTCACTCTTGGAGGAACCCCGTATGCGGATGTACGGACAGATGAGGTGCCTGGAAGAGTCTTACGTGGGCTAAGGCTGCCCCAGCCTCAGTATGTTGCAGATGAGCTTTATCAGGTAATGTTAGACTGCTGGCAAATGGACCTTGACGAGCGTCCATCATTCCCCGAGTTGGAGAACACCCTAAGTAACCTAGCCAGTGATGATGTTACTCCTCACCTTCTTTTCTCACTCTACCAATCATTCCAGTATGAGCAGTATGCTCCCCATTATGAATTTGTAGATTGATAATGTAGTGTCTTCAGCTTTGTGATCATACCAAGTTGTGATCTTGTGCTCAGTTGAGAGCTATGTTATTTCTTGAATTGGTGGATGTACAAATATATTTCAAAGTAATAGAGCTCAAATTAGTAGTAGAGAAAGTGAGAGAGATTTCTTTGGTATATTATGAAGGTCCAGTGGTTAAAAGAGATTAGTCTGTATGAATCCCATGATTCATGATTAGTACTTTAGTAGCTCTAAGGATTTTTCTGGGTTATCTTGCAAGTGCAGTATGTCTGATGTTTAGCTTACACTGATGCAGACCTAAAACCTAATAAGAGATGATCTTTTGTCCTCTCATACTCTTTTATCATATCTTTTTTTAGAAATGTTGAGAAATTTCTGTTTCACATTGTGGGAAAATGTGCACCTAGTTATCTGCAGAATTTGTGCAAATTAAAGTTGGGTACTTTAGTTTACGTTATACAGTATTCATAGGTGAGTCAGAATGACTCGTGCAACACTTAACATGCCAATTCATGTTTACATTGTGCCAATAGACAAGTATTAAGGAGCACAAGTTTTTTCATGCACAGTAATATTTTTGAGCCTATCAGTTATCACTGATAGAAATTGATTATTTTATATAATGAAAAAATAATTTCAGAATGATAAATTTTATTGTGATATGAATGCTTCCAGGTTGTGAAAACTATTTCTTTACTGCTCTTTTTTTATGATTTTATATTTACGATATGAATGTCATAGGTACATTTTAATGACAAATAACTGGTGGCTTTTATTATGTTGTGTAGTCTTTCTTACCTGCAAGAATTTTAGTTTCTTAGGTTATGAAAAGAACTACTGAAATAATTGCACTGTGCAATATTTATTCTGCAAGTTTGGAGCTTAGTAGAAAAGTGGGTAATGAATATGTAATCTTTCTGAGCTTTGAATGCTGCCTCTCATAATCTTATGAGATCAATATCAGTGTTAGCAATGCTAGTTTTCTGTGAATGTGTAAATTGTGCATCTGTGTAAGGAAGTAATCTCAAGCAGTCGCTAAAAATAATTTTATTGTCGAGTTGAATGTAACTTAATGCTAAAATTTGCTGTGTTCCTAAACAAACATGAATCTTCTTATTTTACATTTACATCAGACTGCTGATGTACTGGCGAGATCATAATTCAATATTTACTGCAGAGTAAGTCGAGGTGTGATAGGTAAAGCTGAAATAAGGTGTGGATGAGTCACCTATTTACCCATTGGTAACGAACCATGGTTTTGTTGATTTTTCATCTCCAGTGGTAGGTTATTTTTCATATTCTTGGTTTGAGAGTATCATTGAGTGCCTTTTGGTATAATTTTGTTTACAATTTTTATGTCCATATGTGATAACTGCCCTCTTTAGGAACACTGCTGAATGACATTGTCTTTGAATGCTTGTTGAGCAAAACATAGAGGTCGTGAATGCATGCTTTCCATAGAGGAAGCATTATATACATTCATTATTAAGTCCCCTTTTAGCTCTCCTGTTAAACCCAGTTGCCTGTGTTGCATTCAAGTCATGCTTGACACCACTGCAACAGATTTTCACATGACGGTTGTGTGATATTACCAGTAAAATCATTAAACTTCCTACAGCTTGAAAATTTTGTGCCATTTTCTCAATGGTAACGATCTTCATGCTCTAGTATCAAGAATGAACAGGACTACATCTATTCCTTCCCCAATGTGCCATTCAGTTACCTGTGGAGTAAGTGTTTTTATATGGATATGAAAGAAAAAATTTTCATATACAGTGCTGTCTTTCAAGAATTGTTACCATATAAAGCTTACACAAAGTTCCCACCTTTGTTCCCTGCAGATTGATAGTCATCTAAGACAATGACTTTTCCAGGGAGTCAGCTGATTGATACTACCTGTGACTCTCTCTTGTTGCCCATTTACCATATATGAGAACTATGGATAGTCTGTTTACTAACACAGCAGCAGTTTAAATTACTGCCTATGTAAAGTAGGCATTTTTTAGGAACACCCTGATTATTTTAAATTTTTTGCAGCTATATTTATTATTTAGAAATGCAGCTGTATTTATTATTTAGAAGTGTATGACTTTTTCAAACAACAGTTATATATAGATTTTAAAAACTGACGTTGTTGATCATATTTTTTAAGACTTTTTAGTGTAGACATTACATATTTACTGTACATTCCATAATCATTCTTATGGTACCCAGATGCCAGAATATCATTTATTGTTTTGGTTGTTTGGTTTAAGATTCTGTTTAGTATGTTGTCAAGTTGCTAGTGACTTCTGGTTTATTTGAAGATGTATCAGATAGTGTAGGAAAAGAGGTTGAAAATAACTTGGGGTTTATTAAATAATTTTTATTTTACCTGTATTTGTTACACCATACAGTGTTTACTTAGAATACTGTATAAGCAGTGATGATGTTATGAATTGTTTATCAGTCCATATTTTCTTGTCTTCATACACAATGGAAGTATTGTATTCTATCTGAAAATATTTTGCATACCATTGGTTTTATGATCATGACCATTTACAAGGTCTGAGCACAGACAATTGCCAGAGGGCAATTTTCCAATGGTCGTACAATTTTTTGAACTTGTGCATGGCTTAAACATTGTACCTGATGCTGAACACATCTATCAGGTGTAGCAACAAAGGAGCAGCATAGCTTTGGTGATGTTTATGAATCTTTCACTCAGTACAGTTCACTTTCTGCTTCAGATATAAGAGAATACCAAAGAAATACAAGTTTGATTGATACAGCATATAGAAAGTGCTGCTTGTCTGCAGTCACTCTTTTCATTAGGCAAAGCTTTTGATTAGTGAAACACTGTATTTGATTACTATTAAGCTTTCAGCTGTAGCGGCAAGATTCAGTGATATATATCCTGATGTTTACCCGTTGGTGGGAAAACGTTGAGTATTTTGTCAGATTGTGTGTAGTAAAGTAGTGTAGTTTGCATTCAATCAAAGATGATGATGGAAGCGGAAGTGGATTTCTTCTTGCTTTCATAGTGCCTGGCGCTGATAGTAACACAGTAGTACATATAGCCTATATACTGTAGATGAACTATTTGGAATTTCCATACGCGACTGGTTTTTTAAGTTTCAAGGGTTTTGGTATGGCCTTGGAGATATGGGTGGGAATTGCTTTAGAAGAGAATTTGTGACTTTTTATGTACCTAATTTGTGTTGTGTTAATGGAATTTAATAGATGTACCGGTACATTATCTAGTGTTTTACATGATCTCTGAAACAGTATAGTGCCTGTACAGTATGTTTTTAGTGTATATGTTGTGAATGTATATAGGAAATTGAAAGCAAGTATAAATTTTTTTGTGCATAATGTGTACCCTACTTAGAAATAATTTAGGATAATACTGTTTGTATAATTCTTTTTCTGGTACACGTTAATTAAATATTTTCATTTTTGATCCACCTGGAAAGCACTCTGATATAAGTTAAGCTGGCCTGAAGAGTTTGCTCTTAATTTGGGGATTCAGACAAAATTTCTTTCAGATTTCTTTCAGATTTGATTCAAGATTTGATATTGTTTGTTGAAGGCTGGACAGTCAAATAAAATATATTTATTTGCTGGTATTTTACAATCTGCTAATGGGCCATGTAGTTTACTCATGAAATACCTATGGGTGAAATTAGTGTGACGAATTCAAACAGGATAATTTACTTAAATGAGGTGTTCTTTTTTAAACTAACACCAGGCTGAGTTGAATATAATTTTCATTTTATAGCTTGACCTGCTTGATAATAATGATCAATATGGTTGATAATTACTTACAGTTGTGTAATCAGATTCAGTCGTTTTCATATATAAGACTGGTGTGCAGGTTTTTTTGTAAGCAAGGTGTAGTTACAGAAATTACGGCAAGACAAAAATTACACTCAAAGTTGAACAACTCAGTAGGCAGAGACCGAAGGGACCGGAGTGTCATTATAGGTAAAGGGATGCTGTGAAAATACAGCAGAACTGTCATGTGTGGATTCTGTTGGTTTGTTTATGATATGCCTGTCTTATGTCACGTGTCATTGTCTCAGGTTAATCACATACGTCAGCAGTTTTGATAAGTTTGTATACTTTGATGCAGTAAATTACTGTGTTGTCATCTTTCATGTTTGAAGCAAGTTGTATGCTGTTGGTTATTGACATTAACATTCAGCTAGGTGGTGTGGTAAAATTTTTCTTAATTATTGCTGTACAGGCAGTCCCCGGTTTACGTCGGGTTCCGTTCCTGAAGCGTGACATAGGCTGGAAAACAACTTAGGTCGGAACACTAATAAAAAATTGCTAAAAACGACAAATAAAGTGACGAAAGCCTTATCTTTAATTCTTTGGTTGTCTTGAAAAATTCCCAGCTGATTTACCTTGCTTCTGGTGAGGTGTGTATCCATGATCATGTAGAATTTCCTCCAAAATTGTACAAATATTCTTCCGTCGCTGTAAGACTGAAACAACGTAACTGCGGAACATCCGCTGTAACCCAGGACAGATTTTTTTTATGAATATATTTGAAAGGCGCCGTAAGCTTGGAACGACGTAAGCCGAGGCTGACGTAACCTGGGGACTACTTGTAGAACTGTACCAGCGTCCATGTTTAATGTTGCTGTATTATATATGGAAATTTAATGGAACTCTAGTCATATGCTGTAATTTTTTTGAGTGACTATCATTGGCACAATATTTTTTCGAGTTATCAGTTTTTCTAGGACAGTGTTTTTAAGGTGAGATAGTTTAGCAGAGAGTTTCTGTTGTTGGTTTCATATAATCATGTTTAACTTCAGGTCACAAAGTGAGAATAGAAAGAATGTTATTGTGTTCAGAGATTTTATTTCATGTTTTTCAAATAGGATGCATTTGTCTTCTACAGTAAATGTTAGTAACCTATTAACTCCACATTAGGTAATGGAAGAGTTCATGTGTGCGGCCATGATTAATTATAGTCTGAATTTGTCAGCTACACATTAGTATTTGTAATGGATTTTGTATTAATATTATAAACATTTGTGATGTACTGTACTTAACCAGGTCAAAACCTATTGTCCAGTAGCATAAATAGGGTAATTAATGTCCTAAAGCCCAGACGATAGCAAATAGTCATAATGAGTTATTTTTAAGCCTGTATAGAATCGTAGATAATTTTTATAACGGTATATGTATCATAAATCATTGTACTTCAGTAAACTGTAATGACATTCCATGATATAGCTGTAATGTTATAAAAAATTGTAATGCTATCAAGACATTCCATGATATACCGGTATAGGACATTCCAAGAGAATGGTTTTTGTCAGGGGAATACTAATATTTGCAATATTTACCAGTTATTATAACTTCCCTCATTAATGATTAAAGTACTGTAAAACATTAATTTTGCCAAAAGATTATTAAGCAAAGCATGAGGAATACCGTATGTTTTGTATTGCTGTCAAAAAGAAGTTGTGTAAAGTTGATGAGTTTGCAATTTATTAATGTACCAAATTAAGACAAGACTTGCGTTTTCAACTGGCATGCCATTTTAGTGATGTTATATTTTAGCCCTAGTGTTTATGGGATATTTAACATTGCATGAAAATTGAAATTTAAGAATGTACCATATCTCATTACTTCATCCTGCTGTGAGGATTATCAGTATGGATAGGTTAATTTTGCAGCGTAGTATCCTCTCAGGAAATCATATTGTTGTTAAGACTATCGTTTACATATCCTGTCATGGATTTCTTCTGATTTTTACTAAAAGCAGTATATACTTAATTTAATTCATTCAGAACTAACCTGTAAAATTTCTTGAATACTATATCTGTTACTGTATTCAACTATTTCAGTGTCTTTTACTTTTCCAGGTGATGTATGTGGTTTTTATTAGCCAGGGTAGTGTACTTTATCCTTTTAAGGAATCAAGAGCATTGTATGGTTATATAATACTCTTCAGATGTTTACTTTCCAGTTGCTGGAGGTGTTGTTGATGAATTATTATTCTTGTTCCTCTTAGGCCCCAGCACCGGGCTGTACGGCCCAATTTTCATATATTCTGTCACTCCTCTTAGTCTTGTTTACATCTGTGTCTTATTGTCTTAGGTATATATCTTTATGAAGAATAGGTCTTCCCGATGATTCATTTATTATTATGTATTTCAGTGGGAAATACATTTTTTGTTCAGTAGCTACTGTTCTCTGTGCATGAGATTTGCCAACTTCTTCCTTAGTCTGTCACTGAATAGTATAGAATGTATTTAATTTCTTTATATATATAGTGCAGGTACATTGCAGAGGCCACAGTTCTAGTTTGATTTTTAACATTTATTAAATAGCTCACTAATTGCACTATACTCTAGTGAAATTGGCTATACTGTAGATCCTTTTTTATTTTTACATTTTATTATATATACTGTACTTACTTTTTATACCACTGTATATATATGGTACATATTTTTCTTATTTTCATTAAAGTATAAAATTGTCTAACATTGGGTTTGTTTCACCTGTGTTTGAATACTGAGCATTAGCAGGTAATTTACACAAAAAGTATATTCATGTGGAGTCCAAACCACTGTAATGCCAGTTGTTGCTGCACTTGTTTTGGTTGGTCAGACTCTCTAGGTGGCAAGTAGTAAGTAATACCGTCCCAAGGAGGAGCGGGATTGTGTCACACTTTCCATTATGATTTTTTAGAGAAATATAGTTGCCTGTAGTGTATTGGCAGGATTGAAGGAAGGACTATTCATGTGGAATATCAGCCACCGTGGAAGTGCCAAAGTCCACAGCACAGCGAGACAAGAAGGCTATTGGAAATCATCAGAAAGCTGTAGCACTTGATCAAATAAGGTAAGGCATTTTATTTTGATATTTAACAGTCAAGTAAAACTAACCAACAACAAATGAAAGAGAGGCCCTCATTGGCAAGACACCCTGATTGTTAATTATACTGGTAAAGTGATCCGTTTGATTTCCTCTATATTTTTAACCTGTTGAAGTAAATAAAAAGCCATTGCGAAGTAAGAATTTGTTCTTAGCATGAACGCAAGTTCCTAGTTGTGGCAATTGATTGTACATGAATTGGGCATTGGGTCGGTATACTGAAGAATTTTATTAAAACTGTCAAGTTTTCCTAGTTGGACACAGGTGGTTGTTGGCTTTCAACTTTCTCGTAACTGGTTTTCCTCAGTACAGTGCATACAAGAATGAATACTTTATTATGTGTTATATTAAATTCAGCAATTCAGTTGATCCATAAATTATTTAAGAGTTTTTGCTATGATTACTTATTACATCTCTTTAATTATTCAAATTGAAGTTATGGCTGTCTTTGTCTTGGTTTGCCTTTGAGCTGTGTACACTCAAAATATGAAGTTGCTCTGAAGCATGCTTGAAACATGGCTTTGGATATATTCAATTAATTGTTCCAAATACAGGCAATTCCCTGTTAATGGCGGGGGTTCCGTCCCCAGGTGAGGGCCGCTAAATGAAAATCTGGCGATAATAGCGCCAAAAACCCTGCTGAACAGGACTGTTGACCAGATATCAGTGCTGTTAACTGGAGATGGGCGCCGAAATCCCCACTTAACAGCGTCGTTAACCGGAGATCGCCTCTGAAATCCCCACTTATGGCGCCGTTAACTAAAGATAGGCACTGCAAATCCGGTTGGTGACATCGCTAGCCAAGCGCCATTAACCGATGCTGCCAGTAAGCGGGGACTGCCTGTACCGTTTGGGCATTCAGGCTCGCAAATTTTAGCAACATCCTGGTGTGGGGACATTTCCTGTGAAAAAATTTGTGTGAATAGGCACTTCTCTAGAAATAACTTTTTTGTGGACTGCACTTATGTTTGGGACATAAACCAACCAGTTTGTGTAGCAAGGTTACTGTACAAACAATTGTAGATGTATTTATAGTATATAGTGTATTCCAGTTATTCTCAGGGTTTTGCGCAGCACAACGTTTTAGGCTGTGTACATACTGCCTAAGATTTTTGTGTGTATGCTGGGCTGAGTACTCTTTTCATTCACTGTTTTTTTAGGCGACTTGCTACATAGTAGTTGGTGGGTGTTTTAGTTAGCATAAAACTATTGTCTTAAGTCGCCAACAATAGTGTTGTGGGACTGTGGCTGTATTTAGTCTTATGGTCTCTTTCTTACTGACAATAGAACTTGTGAAACTATGGACAGTTATGGTCCAATGAAGTTTCCCTGTATTTGTTTGAGATTTTTGGACATTTGATTCATTATGCTTCACATATATGCATATCCATCTATGATTCTTGTTTGGCGTAAAAATATGACTGAGGACTTTTATTTGAAATTACCATTTAAATATCTTCCACATAGTCTATTCCAAGAGGGAACTTCCACTAATATCTGCACTCTTTAAAGTTACTGTACTAGTATCTACTTCCTGCCAAGATTGCATGTTACCAAAAATTTACTCCAGTACCAGAAGCCACTCTTCATTTTTCTTTTAACTGCTGTATGATCCTTTTAGCCATAGTGTTGATCCCATTGCCTGTAAGTGTAAAAGGAGCTGGAGTGCAAAGGTATCAAGCACTGTTTTTTCAGAATTGCTGTGCATTTTTGTATGCAAATATTTGCTTTGTTAATTTACATTATAAAAATTACTTGGTTAGGAGAGATACACAAATATGCATATTTATTATCTGATGGTTCACAGGAGCATCTGAACAAAGAACCTCTCCATCTATAGGTCTTGAGATTCTCTCAGGGTGATGAAACACCTGTTTAAATGTAAAAAAAAAATTCCTAATGACCTGACATAATACGCAGCAAAATATATCAGATGAGGTCTTTATCCCACATTTTTTTGACAAATGATGCTTTCTTTGTTATAGTGAGGAAACATGTTCAAATGTACATCATTATATCAGCTTAGTTCTTTATCCTAGATTTTGAGACATGATGCTTTCTTCTTGTTGTAATCATTATATTAATACTGTTTTTTAGAGTAATACTAATGTAGGCCATTTTCCTCTGGTCGTTACGGTTGCAGTAAGTTTTCCAGTTCAAGCAGGGAAAGCCTATCATTGTGTATTCCAGTTAGCCTTATACTGTTTAAAGCCAAGTGTTATTTGCATCAGACTGCTGAAATGAGTTAAAAGTTTTGATGTTTGAATTTCTTTTTATACATTCTATGGGTTTTAACTGCACACTCGACCCAATTTTATGCAGGTATGGAACTGGCATAAGTGTTAAATTAGCATTGTATAAGGACAGTAAACCAGTGTTTAAGGTTTGCATTGCTGCCTTTAGATGCTCTCAAACTTGACTAGGATTGCTACAAAGGAAAAAATTAATTTATAAAAGAATTTATTCCTTATATTATCAGATACAAACATATAAAACTTAACAGTATGGAAAACCATTTTCTTAAACATTAATAACACTTTAAGTAACAGCTTGATAGTATAGTAAAAAAAGATGTCCTACAATAAGGCATTACTATTTCCAGTCAAAACATTAAAAACCTTTATAAAATAACAAAGAATGCATTTGAAAAGGTACTCTGGTAAGAAATAAGAATGTGAAATATAATGCGGTACTGTAAACATGTTTGAATGGGAACACATTGAAGAAAACGCACTTGTTTCATGGACCACTACAAATTTCCAATGAACCACAGCAGATCTCTTCACAAGCAATTAGGTGTCCTCTTAATAAGAAGCTCAACTTTGTAACTACTGCAGTATCTTAAAAGCAGTTGAAACATTGCAAAAGCTAAACTGGCTTATAATGTTTCCTTTTACACAAGCAACCACTTATTTCCTCACAACTTTGATAATCAGGTTCAAATATATTAACCAATAACCATGCATCCAAACTGAGTTAGATATAAATAGAGTATGTTGGAAACTGAGCTCATGTTGTCAGGGAAGAAGTCAGTCAACATGGGACTCAAAAATTGTGAAAATTTTGGTCTACAAAGAATTCATTTAATAATCCTAGCCAAATTTTAATAGTATGATAATCATTTGAAAGTAATTACTGTATTGAATTTAAACGGGATATGTATAGATTTTAGGTCTACTGCAGTTATCATGTTTAGTTATCAGTATACTTTATCAAGTAGTACCCAATCTTAGGCCTGGCAAATATGTTATCAAATTTGTTAATAATACAAACACATCCCTAACACAAAAAAGTTGTCTCTGTTGAAACTAAATCCCAAACTTTGATCAAGGCTTGGCTATGGAACTTTTTCTTTTTTTGGTCACATTAGGTGCTCTAGTTTCACAGGCATAAGGCTTTTGAGTTATCACCATTATACTGATAATCAGCTATGCCATTATCTAGAGAAGTTATGAAAGGTCAAATAATGGAAAAAGTAGCTGTGGACGGGAAACAAAGACTCTGATTAATTCAGCAGAAGCAACAGTTGAAAACTGTAGAAGCAACAGTTAAAAACTGTAAAGTTTTCTATACATTCCCTAAAGGACCAGAAATCTTGGAGATCCTATTGCATGCAACAAACAGCATGTTTGCAGACCATAAAATGCAGAAGCACCAAAGGATTTCTAAAATGTACAGTCTTAATAGTAGTTACTATACAATATTGCTTTATGCACGGCAGCTGACATCTCTTGAATTCCCCCATGTCTCAAATGCAGTAGATACAATAAACCATGAACATGTAATGATGGGACATTCAAAATTACAACTTCAAAAGCACCATTCACAAAAATTATTCCCTTGCAATAAAGGAAACTTCAGTTTTCATCTGAGAATCCATATGCTTACCACTATAAAATACTATGTAGTGCTGACCTTCCATTTTAAGGATTTACATAAATTTAATGTGATTACTGTTTTTTAACATTATTTAGAATGAATCAAATCAATTACTTGAAATTATTGTACAAGGGAAACACTGACCTCCTTGCAAAAGAGAATATCATCACTGAAACCAAACGAAAGAGGGCTATGCCCACTGGCCCTTCTGTACTAAATAAGGGCCAAACTGTCCTTGCTTCTGTACTCACATACATACAAAGAATGTGTACATATAAAAATACATTATTTATATCACATGCAAATAAGGATGTTACCACAAACTAACCAAGACCATTAAAAGTAGGGGTAAACATTGTCATTGATAGTTATATCTAGAATGCATAAAACTGATCAATCAGTTTCTTCTATTCTTAGTAATACCGATATATTTCTTCTCTTCTCTTTCAAGTATAAATTTTGATACAGTGTATCCTATCTTGGCCAAAAAGGCAGACGTTGGTTCTGCACACTAAAATCCACGATGGCTGAAAACCACTGAAAACAAGGCCTTCTCAACCCCTAAAATGGAATGAGAAAGTAAAAGTAGAATGTCCTATACAGCACAAGCAACATAAAGTAGCAACCAACGACTTGGAAGACTTGTAACTTGAAACTTTTGAGTGATATTTAGCGTACAGTATTTGAAAGATCTAAAGAACTTGTTTCAACCCATTTAAAAGTTGAAGAAACGTAGTCTTCAACAGTCTCCTCTGTACCTTAACATCTAATTTACACTGAAATAAGAACATTATATAAATAACAGTATCAAATTCAGATTATGTGTGGAATAAAGTAATAATATAGTTCACAATCATTTATCACTGGTAACAAAAAGTACTTATTGATATGAGTTATTCCATTACCGTTTTTGTACTCCAAAAGACAACTTCAGCCTGAAACAATGAAGGAACTGGTAGTATAGGAATGTAACATAGATTTTTAATCTAACTAATATTGTATCCTTCTGTTAAAAATGATTTTTACACAAGTTGAATTACACTAACCATTATTTTTTCACATCACTTAATTATCCAAATTTTACTAAAAATGCCACAAAAATATCAGTCAAATGCATCACCAGAAAAAATAAAAACCTCTGGCAAAAGGCACTGAAATCACTAGGGAATGTACTATAAATTACAAAAATTTTGTAGAAATTTTGTAGAATTATTTTTTGCTGCATTCTGACATCCAACAATTTATTCTGTTCTTTGCCATTTCTGACAACACATTTTTCAATTCATTATCTAAACATAGCTATGTATATAAAACTAGTTTATTGGTAAGGGACAACCACTCTTGAGATTTGTCTAAAAGGACAACCACTCTTGAGATTTGTCTAACTAATAGGTCTTCAACATGAAGAGCACACATTAAACACAAAGGACAGTTTCTCAAAAGGAAGATGATGTTAGTCTCCAATGGTAAAACTCCACTGATCACATGCAATGCTTTGTTTATATGGTAACTGATATGTCATTAGATATACTGTAAACTTGACACCTAATAAAATTCCAGTAAGACAAGTTAGGTAACACCTGTGGTCTGCTGCCTAACAATGGTATAAATTGTTCTTTACAAATAGGGCACTAGTACACTTGCCTCTGCAGTACGAATACATTAAATTCTTTTGTTCCAAAATGTGAAAATGATAAGTTCAATTAAAAAATATTACTCTTCTACAGCATTTCAATATTTGAGGCACTGTACATGTCTCAACTAGTTTTGAAGAAAATTTCAAATTCATCATTACTGCCACAGATAAAGGTAAATATTGCACCAATATTACCACATGAATTTTCAGATGACTAGACAACCTTCATCTCCTAATTTTTCATTACCATAAACTGTTATAACAATATTATTAGAAAAAACAAGAGAAAAGATAACAAAACAATAATGGTAAGAAACTTAAAACTGGAAGACACGATGACTAAGTTGCGTGTCTATCTGCATAACTTACATGCAAATGTACTCTGTTGAATCAACTGACAAAATCACATAATTTTCCATATCATTGACAAAATTCCAGTATTTATCCATAACAGTAATACTACTTGAGTGGAGAAAATCAAGAAGCAATTTCATCACCTTCACAAAACACGAACGTCGACATCATTAGGTTTCGAGACAACTTCACCATCAGTACACCTTACAGAGCCGACAAAAAGGTTTCGGATCATCATTAAATTAACTGCTCAAGTAAGCTGGCCAGAGAGCAGACATTTTCTTTTTTCTACTTTCAAGCAGCATATTTACTATATAGGCAATATAGAAATTGAGAGTAACTAAAGCCTACTCATAATAAAAAAAAAAAAAAAGCATTTCTTACGGTATTTCAATTAAAAGCATTTCGCTGATAGCTAAAAATTCTCATAAAGTGCACTTAGAAAAGCTAATAGTAACTAACGTGCAATTTATTTAAAATAATCATGAATCTCAAATGTGAATTATGACAATAAAAAAATAAAAATCACTAACAATATTTAGAAAATAATATAAATTTTTTGTGTACTTTCTCTTCAACACCTTCATCAAAATTGTGAGCTTTCAATCTTCACTTAAACATCATACATACCATCAATTAGAAAATCCATACGTGCATAATGCCTTCGCATCCAGACATCTTGAAGCCTTCGGTATCCAACTACAATCACAGTTATAAAAATGACAACAAGCAAAACAACACCTACAACTGCTGGAGTGTAAGATATGTTTTCCTCATCCTCGGAGCCTCCCTTACCTTTCGTGTCTGTAGCAGCAGTTGGCTTAAAATTTGTAGTAGAATACCCTTCAGTGGTAGTGGTATCCTCAGCTGGAGGTTCTAATTCTTCAGGTCTGGATGAAGACACGTCACTCCCAGAAGGTGTCACAGGGGTTACAGAAGTGGGTATTGTTACATAGGGTTTTGTAGATGACTCACCAAAATCCATGGAAGCTTCATTTAATGTAGGCATAAATTTTTTCTTTGTACTTGGGGTTGGCATATTAGGACCTGTCCTGTTTTTGTTATAAGTCTCTCCTGTTTTGCCAGGGGAAATTAATCTAGGAGCATCAGTCCCTAAGTAACCCACAGTACTACTGGGTTCACCCAAGACAGATGGATCAGCACCTTTTCTTGGTACAGATTTTCTTTCATCATCTGGGTCAACTCCCTTCTTGGGGACAGTTGATGTCACATGAACATCTCCATTTCTCATCACACCTTTTCCTAGTAGTGACTCCACATTATCTTTAGGATCAACACCCTTCTTAGGAACACTTGGTTTTTCATCTTTGGGATCAGCTCCCTTTTTAGGAACACTTTGTTTTTCATCTTTAGGATCTGCCCCCTTTTTAGGAACACTTTGTTTTTCATCTTTGGGATCAGCTCCCTTCTTCGGGACACTCAATTTTTCATCCTTGGGGTCTGCCCCCTTCTTTGGGACACTTGGTTTTGAGTCATATACTCCACTTTCCAAAGCCTCTGTAACACCAACTGTAGAAAATAAAAAGGAATATCTCTCAGTGTATTTCTAAGACAGCAGCAATACCTCTAGTTTTGATGGCATATAAAACCTAAAATTTTCCCTAAAATATGGCTTAAAAAGGTGCCCAAGACCTAAAACATCTGATATATCTATATTTTTACCCAGATAACAAACTAAAAATAAGCACCCCCTTTAAATACAAAAATCCATAATACAGCAATCCTATTTACTTGAAATTATCAAAATTGATACTTTAATTAAAGAAAGAACTATCATAAAATTAAAGCTGAATGCTCCAGAGAGATTCTGAAGATTTAAAACAACAGCTGTGCTTATAGCTAGACAAGCAAAACACAGACCATTTTATTTTAACTCCTTCCTTTAACAAATATAACCTACAAAAGATACTGGTATATTGTTTGTGTTACACAAACTCTCCTTGTGATTATTATTTTGCTCTATAACTTTCTCCAAAAATATACTATCCACATATTTTACATATTTACAACATATGCTCTCTGCCAGTAAAGAATGCTGAGGTAAAAGGCAGACTAATGTAGAAAAAATATCCCGTGAAGGTTTTAATATCTGATTAATTTTGTTGTGTCCTGCATTACTGTGAAATTTATATTGCTTTTTTTATATTCCCATTGTATACAATAAATGACTATTTAATACATTATTTCTCAACTGAACTTTGAAGTGTGCAACATTAATATTTTTATTTTTTATTTATTTTTTATTTATCTATTTATTTTTATTTATTTGATTTATTTTTTTATTTTTTATTTAATTATTTTTATTTATTTATTTATTTTTATTTATTTTTATTTATTTATTTATTTAATTTTATTTATTTATTTAATTTTATTTATTCATTTTTTTAGTTATTTATTTTCATTTATTTTTATTTATTTATTTATTTTTATTTATTTATTTTTATTTATTTATTTTTCATTTTTTATTTATTTATTATTTATTAATTTGCTTTTATTTTTTTATTTATTTATTTATTTTTATTTATTTATTTATATTTTTTTATAAGTTCAGGTCAAGACTCAATAGAGAAACATCAGAGTGAGACAAAGCTGTTTGTTTTAGCGCATCTATACATTCAGCTCGTAGATTCATTTTTATATTTATGAATTCCCTATTTTTTTCACTTGTCCAATGCATACTACCCTAATGTTTATATAAAAAAATATGCCTCTAATCTAGTGTGCCTATGTATAGCTGTTATTCACTGTACATTACAGTACTGTAAGAGTACTTGTTCCTTTCATGTACCTTGGGAAATAAACCACCTATATAAGGTTTATGTATAATCTAAGTTAATCCTCATAGATGAACAGGCAATACTTCAATAACAAATTCACTCATATGAAAGAAAACATGGTGCATGTATGAAGTTCATTTAGATGAACAGCCAAGGCTAGTGTCTTGCATTATGAAAATACAGATGTCCAACTAAACCATAATTTTTCAATTAAAAGCATATGGATACAAAACAAAGTTTACACTATAAGGCTTGTAGATACAAGAAACAGGTCACCATAGTTAAAATCAAACCAATAGTTAGTTCTTTAGGATTAAGTAACAATATGATAAGCCATCCTAAATAAACCTAGGAATATGTAAAAAAATTTTTGTAATACAGTACCCCAAGCTGAAATTTGAGTGGGTTTATTATGCCATCAAACACACTAAATAAAATGGCATCTACAAATGCTATAACTTTACAATTTCAGTTTATTCTCATTATATGCAATAAACTTTAATACAGTCCTGGTTTCCCTTATAAATCCAATTTCACTTTAAAATACATCTTTAAATTCACCCCTGAATTAAAACTACCTCTTCAATGGCATAGTTGCAGATGAAGCAGCTCTACTGGAGACAATTGTTTCTCTTTCCCCTTTCCCTATGGTAATCAACATAATTTGCTTCTACATACCAAACAATGTTTCTCTAGTGAAGAATGAAATGAACTCTTTGCAAAGGAACGGTTTGTATACACAAAAAATTAATTCTGACATGTCTACACAAAGTATAGACTACTGCTTTACACATACAGTAATTAGTAACTATTTTAATAGGTGATTACAGGCTGCCAAATTATTGTATTTATGTGTCTCCTTGGGACCAATCAGGAATAGTACAGCTGGTTCCTCCACTCAATCCTTCATTAGAACTGCTGTGTGAGGAGGGAGCTCTTAATAATTTGAAGACCAATGAGGAGGAAATCCTTAATAATTTGAAGACCAATGAGGAGGAAATCCTTAATAATTTGAAGACCAAATAAAATAGAATATGTATACAATATAGGCCGAAGGCCAAGTGCTGGGACTTGTGAGGTCATTCAGCGCAGAAAGGAAAACTGAGTGAGAGGTTTAAAAGGTGTAACGGGAGGAAAACCTCACAGTTGCACTATTAAACATTGTCAGAAGAGGATGGAAAGTAAGATGGAAGAAAGAATTGAATAGAGGTACAGTAAAGGAATGAAAGGGGTTGCAGCTAGTGGGTGAAGGGACGCTGCAAAAAACCTTAAGTAACGCCTAAAGTGCACTGATGGCACGACCCTCCTACGGGATTGAAGACCAAGGAAAAGATATTAACATCATACTGAAGATACTGGGCATCCCCAGGTTACAATGAAAGGTGAATGGTTAATAAGAATAAAAACACATTAAAAAGCTATCCTTATGGCCACCAACAAAGGATTTTTTGCAAATGTGTCACAGTATCCAAGTTCAATTTACCACCTCAAGGGTAGGCAACACAGAGATTGACATTTACAAGTGCTGGCAGTAAACAACCGTTCAACAAACACTTGGATTTGTAAAGGATAAGGCAGTAGATGACGTTCCTAAATCACAAACACTAGGATCAGTGAGAGTGAAGGCCTGCTACAAAACCAAGCTGAAACCTTAGAGACTATCCCTCGCAACCAGAGGGAAATGGCATCCTTGTAAATTAAAATAATAAAACCATTTATCCAAATCTGCCCTATCATCTCATAATGTGGAGATAATGTTGGTCTCTACAGTTAACTTTTGCACTAAATGCATTCAGTAAACCCCAAAGCAAAGGACAAACCCACAACCTTCAAACCAAGAAGGTGATTTAAACTATCACATCATAAACTCAGGTGACACACTTGATGGAGCAAGTTAGCAAGCAGAACATCTTAACTGCATGGTCCTTTACTTCTTGGCCCAGCAGGAGGTTACCACAATGGTGTATCTAACAAGGTATTTTAAGGACATGCTAAATGGTATTTACAGCTTTCCTTTGGTCCCTAGTCCCCATAGGGGGGTAGTGCCATCAGTGTACCGTATGCAGTGCACTGTAGGCATCACTTAAGGTTCTTTGCAGCATCCCTTCAGCCTGTAGCTGCAATCCCTTTCATTCCTTTTACTGTTCCGTTCATATTCTCTTCTTCCATCTCACTTTCCATCCTCTCTCAACAATTGTTTCTTAGCGCAACTAAAAGATTTCCTTCCATTACACCTTTCAAACCTTTTTACTGTCCATTTCCATTTCAGCACTGAATGACCTCATAGGTCCCAGCACTTGGTCTTTGGCCTAAATTCTATATTCTTTGGTTCCTAGTGACACTATTTTCTCCTGTGTACTTCTCACCTGTTCCCTTCAACTTATCCCCAGTTAACTTCCCATGCCATTTCAATCTGTCACTGAAGGATACATCCTTAGAGAAAGCTCAATTCAACTCTACAAATGTGATTTAGTGGTTTCATTCAAGTACTTTATAATACTAACATCAAGGCTTGGGACTTGCATGAGTGTTGAAACACACTGCCAATCTATTTTTAAAAAAGATGAAATAAAATGATACTTACCAGGATCTAGTTGTTTAGAAGCTGATTGTGTGGTTGTGGTCTGAGCCTGGTCTTCATTTGTTTCCGTGACATTCTCTGTACTCACAGGCTTTGGAACAGGAGTGGTAAGAGTAGACGACTCTTCTGGTTTTTCAGTCTGCAAATAAAATTCCGAGGTTATTTTGGACAAAATTAAATAAAAAATAAAATACAAAAATAATATACAGTATATTTAAATTATTGCCATAATGTCAAATTAATAAGAAAAACCAAAATGTAAAAAATTAGCGTAATCAGTGCTAAACATTTTGATACTTGATTAACAAATAAGCAAATTGCAACAACAGCTGAAAGATGTCAAATATCAAATCAAGTGCACACTGACCAGTACTTTCAATTCTGCATGGTCTTCAAATTCCTTCAATTTCACCTTAGTTCCATTTTTCTTATCACTGTCAGGCACAGTGACAGTTTCAACATTAGCAGTTTGGAGGTCCTGAATTTGCCCAGCTAAGATCAAAGTTTGTTTGTCCTCGTCAACATGCTGCGTGTGCGCCAGCGCAACTAAGAGGAGTGCGATTAAAATGGCTTTCATGATTTCCGGCTACTGGTCCCTGTAGCCTGCAACACTGCAAAAACAATAAAATGCAACTAAAATATAACTAGACAAAAAAATATCTAGAATCATTCAATAATATTATGTTTTTAGGATACAGGCCATTTAAATGTTAACCTTAACTTGCAAAACCATACAGCGACAGTATCTTTATTATTAAGAGCTACAAAGCAATTAAGTGGCTGGGAAGATTGTACACCACATACAGCGAGCTTGAAACTGGGGCAAAATATGGGGAATGAAGACAACCATCCTCTCCACTGAACAAGTATACAGTATTACAAAAGACATACAAGACTGGTAAGTACAGCATATGACAAAACTGGAGTTAAATAAATTCCACACGAAGTAAAAATTAACCATAGGACAATGCCCCAATAAAATAGTGTTGACTTTTACCTGTGTGCAAAACACTGGCTGTAAACATAGCTCATTGCACACCTCACTTGACAACACAGTTCTGTAGATGTACTAGCAAAAGTGCACGATCATGTTTTATTACTGACATCTAACACCTTGCAAGCCACCTTTTCCCACAATTTCTCTGTAGAAATCTGTAATCCTCTTAGGATTACACAGTTCACTGACTGTTACTATCCTGATATTACCAAGCTTTTATATTCTCTTCCTACTGTTTTTTTTTTTTTTTTTTTGACTCATAACCTTTCTTCCATTCAATGGCAGGACTATTACTTGTTTAGTGGTTACGCCTCATCCTTTTTTTTTTTCTTCACCTCATTTTCTTCAGGTCTTAGTAAGAAAAGGGCATTAAGATGCCTGTCTTACTGACCTTTGCTCTAAGCAGAGCTTATAATTAAGGCACTGGAGGTAATAAGGCAGTGTAACAAAATGGTGGTAGAAACTGGAGAGGTTATAGTAATTTAAATGGGGAACATAAAGCTTTGATGTAAAAAACACATGATGGACTTACAAAGTCAACCACTAAGGCTTTCATCCCCATCTTTTCTTGATAATATCTGAAATCACAACATCGTCAACCTTATGGGTTAATAAGACCCAGTTTAGCACTGTGTCTAAGAACTAAATGCCTGAAAAGATTGGGGGAATTCAGGCTGATAAACCAAACAGAAGGCATTGACCTGTTATTGAACGGCACTTCTCTAACTCTAAAATTATGAATACTTTACCAAGATGGTGTAATACTTCTTGAAATTACACATCTGTTTTTAAAGGTGGTTTCAGTTTCTCCTGCAGTCCAACTTAAATCTTAGGAAAATTATCCAGCCTACACAGCCGCATTCAAACAATGGTGGGGAACTGATTGCAATGCTGCTGCATTATGATCCTGAACTGAAGCCCCCATCAGAAATATGTAAACTGTAAATATGAATTGTTTTCACCATGACTCAATCCTTAACTCTTGACTTTCCAACACTTCTTGTGGTTCAGCTTCACTGTCTCACCATGAACACTTTCAACAACACATGCATGATTTATGAACAATGTACAGTACGTACATGTGGGGACTGAGAATTTAATACAAAATAGAGAAAAGGGGCTATCACCAGCAAAATGTATCAAAAGCAAGTTAACAAATCAACAACACAACATTACTATTCCATCCATTAGATTATCTACTTACACTCTTCCTTTCAAAAAGAAGTTAAAAAGTTTTCAGCGAATGCCACCACCATCATAAATGCCTTACGTAAGCTTTTCCAAACAAGAGGTTGAACAGTTTGGAAAAGCTTATGCAAGGCATTTATGATGGTGATGGTATGCACTGAGTTTTAAATTCTATTTGAAAAAAAGAATGTAAGGAGGTAACCTAATGGATGGAATAGTAATGTTGTGTTAATGATTTATACTTAATGATTAATGGACTTTAGTTAACTTGCTTTTGATACATTCTAATGATGATACAGGTGTTTTCCACTTTCTTCTGTTCTGTGTTCTTTCTGCCTTAACTCACATCAAGTCTAGGTCTTCATCTATCTCATTTCTTCGCGATTTTCTGGGTTCTCACACAAGTCCTCGTCTGACTGCTTCCATATCTACTGCTTTTCTGATTAACTGATCCTCATCCCTTCTCATCACATGTCCAAACCATCTCAATCTTTGAGATCCATCTTTTCTAGCCACTTGATGCCATATCTCTCCATTATTCATCAATCAATCTTCCCACAGTAGCCTACTCCAGCCAGGAAGTATAACATTCTATAGTTACACTTTTTCAATGTCTCCACCATTTTCCTTGTAAATTAACTGTGCTTCTCCTGCCTCAAGTAGCTCAGCCATCCTGTACCTGTCATAAGTCTTCCCCCGCTCTATATTTAGAAGCAGTCAACCTCTGATCATTTCAACCATGCTGCAGCTATTTTCTCATCCTGCTCTCTCAACTACTACAGTATTCACAGACCAGTGTGTCTACCATGTAAAAGAACTGCTCCACCGCTTCAAAGACCTGCTCATTTATTTCTTGGTGCAGAACATCATATGAATATTTAAGAAACATTTAAATACAGATTAATTATAAATTTCTTTCCCAAGTTTAAACATACCAGTACTGCTGGATATGATGAACCCAAGAAATACTATTTTGATGTACAGTATACACAGTGTTATACTACATAAGCCCTTGAACATCTCAAAGAACACCCTTCAGTCTCTAAAATCAAAGCAAGGCTGAAATCCATGCCAAGGTAACAGACATTGATGCCTGTGGTTCCAAGAACAAATGCTCTAGTTAAGGAAAGATTTACATTAAAAAAAAAAAAAACAACTGAGTAAAAGTTTGGTTGGTATTTAACATATTACCCATCAAAAACCACTGTGTTTTTTATGCACACTTCTAGCATAACCTGCATATTCAACAGTTACAAATAAAAGCTAGCTTAGGCTTATCTGAAGGGATGGGGTGTAGTACTAAGAAATGTGGAAACTGCCAACTGAGGATATTTTTGACACTTTTACTAAGGCTGGTAATTCTATATATTAGCTCCGTGCCTGTTTTTACCTTTTCAACTGGTTTTTTCTACACTTTTGGGGGTTCTGATACTGGCGGTGCTTCTGTTTGTTGTCGGCCAAATGGAATGCCCCTTTGCCATGTTTAGTACTGGGGTTGGGTACCCATACGTTAACAAGTTATTGCACTTGCCGGACGGGATATGAACCATTCGAAACAGACGTACCCGTACTCTGTCTTGTGAAGACTGCGTATGGATGGACTTCAGGGGTTAATTACAGGTTAATTACACTAGAGCACCAAAAATTAAAGGTAAATTCATAATTAGCAACCAAAAAACTGTAGGAAAAGTTAAGTTAGAAGGCAGTCACCGCCGCGGAGCTACTATATAGTTCTCCCCTAAAGCTGTTTGATACTTTATCTTACTGATAAAATATAGTACAATGACAAAAATGGGTTACTGACATTTAAAAGACTTAGTGTTCTCTTAATAAGCTAGGCTATAACTCTGGACTATCCTACCTCCCCGGGCATTTTTACTGGTATGCCTGTTAGGCCCGAGCGACAACGAATCATCAAAACTGCACAGGATACTGACGAAATTGACTTAAATATCATAACTGCACAAAAACAACCTAAAAATAGAAGAAAAATGCTTTTCTTGCGCCAGCTTAGTGACACTGTCTTATGTTCGCATCTAGACCTCGCGTATTAAGTTTGTTGGCTGATGTAAGACTGTAACCTAACACTGTAAGACAATTATAAATTCAAATAAATCAATAAAAGATCACTATACACAAAAATAAGATCATCATTATTTACGTTTTTGCGCAACACAAAAAGTGGAAAACCCCACGAAAACAAAAGCCATAAGGAGAAAGTTAATAACAACACAAGTGCACAACCCACAACCGATGGTAGTAACTCGACTGACATTGCTCTCCGTCTTCATTTATCACTTGATATTTAAAAACAACCATGCATGCTTACAAAATACCTATGACAACGTAATCCACAGCAGTTAATTCGAGTTATCTGGTGGAAGGATCATCTGTCACAACCCAAGAGGAACGTCTTGAACGTCAAACTGTCGAAGGTTTCTGCGAACAAAAAGGAGAGAAAAGTTTGAGCCGTCACATTGTTTTAGCGAACAAAAGAAAGACTAAGACATTAAAATGAATATTTTTTAGAATTTTTAAATTGTTCTAGATTAAATTTATAATTTTTCATGTGTTTTTTGACGATTTATAAATAATTCCAGGCTTTAGTGAGTGTTAGTACGTGGTTTGCTGAATTGCATCCCAAGCAACAGTGGTGCATTGCAAGGTTATGTTTTATTTCCCCTTCTTTTTGCAGCAATTGAGATTTTGTCATGCCGAGGCCGGAGGGAGGGGGGAGGGGAAATTAAATGGATTGGTGCTAATTTCATCAAATGTGTAAGTGTTATCGTGTGGAAGAAATGCTTGTCATAACCAAACGATTTCTGGTTTTTTGAGTTTTTTTAAAAACGAAGTCTTACTGAGGATATCAAACGGCAAGTTAACATTTAAAATGAGAAAATAAGAGACCACAAATTCGCTCAGTATATAAGTGAATGAAGACTGATGACTCATTGGTGGCGCTGGCAAGGACATTACAGCCTGCGAGGATTTGGATGTCTGTTACAAAGACACCTCACGAATCAAGTAAAGGGAAGCCCAAGACTGCAATGGTTCGGAACATCAGAGATGGGTAGACCGACGGAGGCTTCAGATAGATTGGTCTGTTACTTCCAAATGAAATCTCAGAGTAGCAAATGACACCTTTTAGCGGAATGCTAATGAAAAACAAATTGCTCAGATTTTATTGAATAGTTATATGACCATTCGATAGTGTGCAATGCAATAAGGAACAGTCACTTTCCACTAATGCAGTTGCAAAGGAAACGCCAAACGTACTCAGTGAATGTATTTAGTCAGAAACAGATGCAGACTGTCCTTAAGTGGAACTCATAGGGCTAACGAGCTTAAAGACACAAGAGCTACAAGCTCTATCGCTGAATCAAGTTATATCTCACTCTCTCTCTCCCTCTCTCTCTATCAGAGAGGAATTGCAACTAGTCTTCTGCAATTTCAGATGTTTTAAACAATTACATTAAAAGATGAAAGTAATCAACTCTAAAGGTTCGTCAGTCATGTATGGGAAATCCAAAATCACCTAATAAGTTCCCACAGAGGAAATCAAGAAGAGATGAACCTTGAGAATCTTCACTTGCCAATATAAACGCGTGAAGGTTATCACAACCATTAGACCAAGCCGATTTATAATTCGTTAAAACTGTCTGCCACCTTTTTATTTTGCCATATCAGTATTTCACGATGAAATTATTTAAATTCAAATTCAAGATACTGTTCTTTCATACTATTCACACAAGTCCACTAAATAAATGTAAAGAAATAAAAGGAAAGCAGCACGTTCTTCCTGATCAGTTACACTGCTGCGCATCATCTGCCCGGCTAATTATGCGAATCGGTTGTGACTCGAATTACAGAAAGGTTTTATTCTTCGAGAATTCTGATATGATTAGTGATGGATCATGGAAAGAGGAAAATTATTCTCTCTCTCTCTCTCTCTCTCTCTCTCTCTCTCTCTCTCTCTCTCTCTCTCTCTCTCTCTCTCTCTCTCAACAAATAAATAAAAGAACAGTTCAACTGATGTATAGTATGATTTTGTGGTAGAAGTATTGCTAAACACGTACTTTTCAAGATGGTGACTTTACTATGTACATGTGGAATTCATTAATTTAATCCGAGATGAGAATTCCGGGTTTCCTTTTATCTTCTCTCTATGTTCTCTCGTGGGACAGACCCAGAGCTCAATTATTACTCATCACGAGACTGAATACAATATTGAAACCGGTTCACTGAGAAGACACTGAGAGTTGGAGAGAAGGAGAGGAACGGGAGTTTTGAAAGTATAAGGGGTAGACCTATAGGCAGTGTTGCGAATTTCTTCCTTACAGATTTTCGATTACTGAAACTTTCGGTCTCAAGAAATATCTGATAATCTAAGGTCTATATGACTGCTTATTTATCAGGACAAATGTATTTGCTTTAAGCAACATGGTTGCGTATAAAGAAGATGGAGAGAGAGAGAGAGAGAGAGAGAGAGAGAGAGAGAGAGAGAGAGAGCCAAGGCACATGCAAGTACAGAGGGAACTGATAAAACAGACAAGCATTACCACCGGATTTCGAAAATTCTTCCCTAAGTAAAGAAAATCATTACAGCCAGACCGAGGGTTGTGGGGCGGGTCGAACGACTCCCCCCCAAAAAAAAAAAAAAAAATTCTGGAAGTCCATATTTTCTGTGAAAACTCTGTTAACCAAAATCAGTACTTTGAATAACATCTAATCGGGTAGAAGGGCATAGACTGCATGCCCAGCTTTTCTTCTTGATATAACTAAAATAACATTTTCAAGTATTTCATCTTGTATATACCTATATATGCAATGACATATATTCAAGAAAAGGTCCAGTTTTGGGAAAAACGACCCCCCCCCAACAAAAAACTCTGGGTACGGGCCAGGTCTAGGTCTAAAACGCGTAAAAATGAGAAAGCGATATCACAACACTCATTTTACAGAGTAAAGAACTGATTACAATAAGGCAAAAGTGCATGAACTTTAAGACTGAAAAACAAATATAATTTTCTCTCCTGGTGAAGATAACGACACTGAACAATAGATAACAATTTTCACAAGTTACAAAGATAACATAGTAGATAACACTCTCCCATATGATGAGGATTGCATTTCACACACTCATAAATGTTTTCTAAACAACTGTTAAGATACAAAACGAGTTATTAACTCTAAACTAACTGAATATTAAAATGGGTCTCGTCTAATGAACTGAAGGATGGCCTCAAAAAATAAAATTTTATGATTATGAAATTTTGAAATTGCTAAGAAAGCATTTTCTCCCAGGTTTACAAATAGTTGGTTTTCGAAAGCAAGATATTTCGTGCACTAGCGAATGTTGATGGCCACGAGCTCTTAAATGATAACAAATAACGTACGAAAAAATGAAACTTCAAGCTTCCCTCGATGCTGGGAAACAATTTTCCTAGAGTTTTTGAGAAATGCAATTTCCTTCTTTTATTTATTTCCTAATGATAATGTTTTTAAAGAAGTCTTCGTCTTCATTAGGCCGTCTCACACGATGGCGAAAATCAAGTTTCATTTATATAATTATCGCCACTGTGTCGGTTGTGCGGCTATTGTATCCTATCAATTCTCCTTATTTCATCTTCGTCTATGTACTATTCTTATTTCGTCTAAGTACTTTCTCTCTCTCTCACCCCTTGACAATGTCTGCCAAACATGAATTCTTCAAAACACTCCCTTCTTAGTGCAGAACGACAACTAAGGCTGTTTTAAATTTCCCCTTTGTTATATCTAAAATTCTCTCATTTGTGATTCTTCGTCCACATAATCTAGACCTCTTATCAGTCGTCCATATTTTGTATGCATACAACAAAATTCATCCTATGCATGTTTTCACCATCCTTTTTCTTTCAGTGTACAGACATGGGCTATTCCTAACTTTCGATAAAGCTTATCACCTGTCCACACCACGTTTTCGCATCGCAAGTCACAAAGCACATTTGATGTTATCCAGATACACTAGTAGAAAAATTTTGCTACTCGTTTATTTTGCCACCTAAAATTAACTCACTTTCAATTTGGCCCTTCGCTATGCATTGCCGTACATTCAAAGCACACTGCTACTGAAGACCTCTTTCTTTAAAGTCTTCTTTCTTCATTAACCCCATTCACCTTCTATAACTTATCTGATGCTTCCTCACCTGAATCAACAACCAGTGCAGTGTTCTTAGCATAACAAAGGTAGCATTTTGGAATAGCCGTTACTTACAGTAGGCTTCTTAAAATTTTTTTTTTTTCTCTAAAAGCGGTCCCAGAAAAAAAAAAATTTAAGACAGTGCTCGAAATCACATTAAAAATTATGAATCAAGGACGAATCTTGGGGGAAAAGCCACATCAAGCACAATGGAACGTTGTATTATACTTTAGCCTTTAGAATAACAAATAATTTTCTGAAAGCAACAATTTTGATGGGAGATATTTCATACAAAATTAATACAAAATAAATATTCGCTTTTCCTACTGAATATTCTGAAAAGAAAAATAAATTTAATGATCTATGGACCTATAACCACAAGCTTCAAACAAACACAGATTCCCGTGGGAAAAGAATGGTCTCGAACGATATGCGTTTCTTTTTAATTCAACACTGACTATCCTGTGAACAGATTATACAATACAAATTATACAATACTCTAAATCAAGACACGATAAAGCCGTTAAATCTTATCAGTAACACCTGTTTTGCACAAGGACCTACTGAATTTTTACCACTAGTTTCACAACACCAAATTTTCGTCTCGTCTAAGCACTATTTCTCATTACTGATATCAACTTTTTAACCCCGAAAAAAAAACAGCGTCGAAAAAGGATGGATATTTGTTAAACTTAAAACCCATGAAGGTAAGCTGCATAGTTGTATTTAGATGTTCTTGTACTACTGTCGTATGAGTCTATAAAGTACATGTGTCTGAAATATAACTCACTCGAAACTGAACGTACTATGGTAGTACAGGAATACATATTCACTTCAGTAGTATAACTAGTGTTAGCATTGTAGTACGTTAAACATCTTAACCTTTTACCTGTGAAGTAAGAGTTTCGAAAAATTATGAAGTCTGCAGTGTCTCAGGCCCAAGATCCAGATAGCACAGGCTTACGTTTCACTTGTATCCATTTATCTTTACATCGTTAGCACTAACGTTTACAGCTGTAGCCTGCGACTGAATACAAGCTCGATGTAGTGGTAACAGTCTCCCCCCTCAGAGGGCGGGAACTGAACAATGCTCTTACTCACCCTTGCTTCCACCTTATCAGTGTGGACCAAACAATTGGAAGATTATATAGCCAAATTAAGCCAATTGTTTCTGTAAAGGAGCAAAAATTGTCATATCTAATGGTCTAAATGACAAAAGACTTACATTTACTTGCGGATAAGATGGAGACGACAGTGACAGTGTCTGTCGAAATATTAATGGCTGTTTAATATTGCTCAATGATGTGATTATGCTGCGTCACAGAGTTACATTCATGAGAAAGAACGGGTGGAGGAGAGAAGGGGCATAGGGACCGTTTATTTATATACAGTGATCGAATTCTGAAGCTGTATTCCCTGTTCAAAGTTCGGCGTCAGTGACCCACGTAGTTGTGACGCCAGTTGACTTTTATTCAGTGTCTTGTTTGACGATTCATTCCACGAAAATGTAAATGAGACTGTAAATATTACTATTAAACAAGTTATATGCGTTGCAGGACCCATGGGGTGTCAATTGAATTGAAATGAATATAGAATTTAGGCCAAAGGCCAAGCACTGGAACCTATGTTCTTTGCTTTGAGAATAACGAAGAAAATAAGAAAATACATGAGATTCTACGACTGGTTTCTACTGCATTGCCAAAGATTAAATCGAGAGCACTACTCTGAATAATCGTCCTTAACTGTGACGCACTGATACTTATTGGGGGAACCCTCTCAATTTGACATATGGCTTTTGCGTCTTTGCATTCCATCTTCGCGCTTATACTGTATTTGTAGAAAAGGCTAAAGAATAGTTTTTTTTTAATGGCTAAAAATGTAATCTTTTAGGCTTTACGACACAACTAGTACATTCACAATGCTATCTGAAATTTCAGGCCAGATGGAATACATTTTATCATGTCTTGACCACTGTTAACATTGTTAAACGTTAAGTTCATCTTTCTTTGAAAGACATTTGCGTAACAAACCTTATATGAAGCCAAAATCCTATAGATAAAGCACAGAACTTAGGCCAAGCGCTGGGACCTATGAGGTCATTCAGCGCTGACACGGAAATAAACGGCAAAAAGTTTGGAAGTTACACAGGCGGCATACATCGCAGTTGCACTATGAACCTTTAGTTAGGAGGTGAAAAGTAAGATGAAAGAAAGAGAAACTGAACGGAGGTACAGTAAAAGGAATGAAAGGGGTTGCAGCTGGGGACTGAAAGGACGCTGCAAAGAACCTTAAGTACTGCCTACAGTGCACCGCATGAGGTGCACTGAAGGCACTAGCCCCCTACAGGGCCAAAATCCTACGAGGAATGCGCTGTGGCTTAGTCGTTAAACCCAGGGAAAAACAAAACGTTTCCTGTTCTTGTTAAGTTAATAGTTTCTGTTAGTTTATGGAAATTCAATAACACAAACTTATCTCTTACAGAAAATAAATAATCTATAGCTTGCTCTCCTTGTGACAGCGTTTGTAGGAAGCTTGACCGTCGTGTGGTGTTCTCCCGTATAGTTGCTAACTATAGCCGTCTTTCAGTAAATTCTGATTTATAGCTCTGTTACTAACTTCTGCAATGGTCAAATATATATATCTGTATATCGAAACTTTTTACGTGTGTTTAGCTTCTCTTTATATTTCTATGTGAATATGTTGCACTTATTATGTGTGTGTGTGTGTGTACATACGTATACACAATTGCATATTTGAATTTCCAGGGGTTAGGGCTCTGAAAAAGTTGAAAATCTGCAAATACGTCCAGTTAGCCCAATATTCAACACGTGCAGATCTAAATTATATAGAATACAGCATAGTACAACACACATTAATTTCCATTACTATAATAATCAGAGAGAGAGAGAGAGAGAGAGAGAGAGAGAGAGAGAGAGAGAGAGAGAGAGAGAGAGAGATGCATACTGTACCTGCAAATGACACTACAGCAAATGTACAATATTTTATTGTTTATGCTATATCTTAGTAAGTTTAGAACACAACACCAAGTGAAGAAAGGAAAATAGCTGTAATCATAAAAATACACTCACCTTATGCATACGTAATTATATGCTAATAGACATCCACCTCCACTTCGGTCTTTCACACAGTGACTCTGCAATACTTAATCAAGATGATTAAGAAGAAAATGATGATGAAACAGAAATATGCTGATGCTTTTTTCCCATAAAAGGATTACTCTTACACATTCACACACGCATTGCGAGCCCACTGAAGCCATTAACACACAGCTACCAAAGACTTTTCCCAGCAGGCACTTAGCTTTCATGGCTCTTTTGATGATATGGCATCAGTAAATGTATAAATTTTCAACATCTACATTTCATTTTCGTTTGTGGGGATGACCTTCCAGTCTCAACAATTCTATTTAAAGAATACCGAGTGTAATGAGTCTAACATGTTCTTATTAACGCCAGATCAAATGGTGCATTAGATACGTTGTGTTGGGGAGGAAAGACGACGACTTAGATCTTTGTTTTTTAACACATTGGATGCTGGGATACCAAGTTTTTTGTCCAATAACAGAAAGACCTTGAGACAATGCCTTGCTAGCAAAGTATCTTGTGATTTCCAAGACAAAAACCCAACAAAACTATTCTAAGTGTGTTAGTAGTCTGTATCGTCTTGGTACGTATCCAGAAGACTGGCAGCTGGAATTTATCTTTTCCCTCTAAGGCTCAGAGATTAGCAGCGTTGTAGATCAGTGCTGCCTTGATTATAAAACCAGTGACTTTAGTGCAGAACACCAGCATCCATCTCGTTTTCTGCCTTGAAACCAGGTGCTGGGCTAATAAATGTTCTGTGACAATTTTTCACAGGTAAGAGGGGTTTTATTGGCAATGAGTACCTGTTTCAGTGAATATATTCTCACTATTCTATATGTTTATTGATGATGCCTGGAAAAAATCCTTAGCTGCTTCTACTAATCTTTACATTTTGCATTACAAACATCGTCATAAATTATCAGTTCGTCAGTACTGGCGTGAAGTCTATTGAGCTAGATATTTCACCTTCGACTACTCTGATAAATTCATATTAAGCAAGAATTGAATTGAATTTAATAGAGAATTCAGGCCAAAGGTCACGAAGTGGGACCTATGAAGTCATTCAGAGCTGAAAAGAAAACTGATGGTAAAAGGTTTGAAAGGTGTAACAGGAAGAAAACCTCGTAGTTGCACTGTGAATCAATTGTTAGGAGAGGGTGGAAAATAAGATGGAAGAAAGAGAATGTGAAAGGTTAAATAAAAGGAACCAAAGGGTTTGCAGCTGGGGCTGAAGGGATGCTGCAAACAACCTCAAGTAATGCCTACAGTGCACCGCGTGAGGTGCACTGACGTCACTTCCCCCATATGGGCGTTATGCTTTTGGGTCACAACTGAATTAAAAGCCTACAGCTGTATTACCGTAAATATACAAGAACCTCAAAAACTATCATCGAGCGAGACAAACTTAAGTGAGGCTGGAAGCCTAGACAAACACCAACATCTTGCAACAAAACATGCAATTTGCAATGCTTTCACGAACTACAACTTTGGGAAAAAATGTCAAAATTTATAAAAAAGTTGCAAAGTACCCATTTAGTGAATAATAAAAAACAAGTAATTGCAGCATAAATCTTTGTTTCCTCTACATTTTCAACACATTGTGCATCATCTACAGCTTTAATTTTTCTCAATTGGAGATGATGGAGGCACTTTAAACAATTTTTTTAATTTTAATTATTTGGGATTCCATGAATGATCAAATCTGCAAACTCAAAACCGACAAACATTTAATGGTAAACTGTATGTATATAGTATCTACATTATTTTATGTATAATGTATTGTTCAAATACAGAACAATTTTGAACCTGCTTAGTTTCTATATTTATATATTAAATGTTCTTTTACTGTTCCCACTTATACTTCATGGTATCAAAGTGGGCACTGTGATAAACTTTTCTTGTGCTATGTTGTCCATCACTGTGCCTGATTTTACTGAAATTCTCCTACTTTTTCACTCTTATGCCAATGCTGACAAGGAACGTTAAGTCCAGGTTCATGTGCAGTTAGTATTTCTTCTAGTTTTCACTTGTTCATGTTATAATCTTACTTCTTTCCCTCACAGCTTTTCCTTTTATTTCCTAAATATGTCTCCCCTAATAAATATACGTACCTATTATGTACGTACATGCATTACATATCTATGTACTTTACATGCAACAGCTGTTCAAAATAGGAAAAACAAAAATAACAAAACTAGAAATTACTTAACTTTATTGTGATCTGAACATTATGAACAGACTCACAGAAGATCAAGTTTATATTAAAAAAGAAAAAATATCCACATACAAGCTTTACATTTTATCTCTGATTCTTATGGAGAAATTTACAGGTTACAAAAATTCTAAACACTCAAGTTTAAACACAAACGTGGATCTGATACCTCAACAGCCATGTTTACAGTTTACCATAGAAGATTCCACTGTCAAAAAGGTAGGAGTCATCATGAACGGTCAGGCTTAATTTACACGCAACAAACTGCATCAGATGACGCACCATGACTTGTCACGTAAAAGTTCATCCTACGCCAACGACTCGCAGTAGTAACCTTAAATATTGAGGGGAATGCCCTGGTAAAGAGCAAGTATATGCCCGAATGTTTGGTTCTAACTGTGAGATGTGTTTGTCTTAGTTAAAAAGGTACAACAAGCCACCGTGCAGTTCATTCAACACTAATTCTAAAGGCATAACTGCTAATAACCAATTCTTCCAACACGGTGGCAAGTAGCACAATTCATCATACAGTATATATATGCAGAGGGGCTAAAAATCAGAATAGATGGCGGGCTTCATACGCAAGCGTCTCTCAGGCTACCACAGGCCTACATCACTCCCCCTCGCTTGGGAATTTACCAACACCATAGGCAGCCAGTCTGAGAAAGTTTTTTGCATTTCATAACTTTGTGAAAACTATTTAACAGATCGCACACACATTCCATCACAACACAAAACAAAATACTAGGAAAAAAAGGAAAAGAAAGTCTTATCATAAAGCGATATCCAGGAGATGCCTTAAAATTTTAACTTCATATTCACTTCACAAAAATCAAATTAATGGGCTAGCTCCTTGCTGCCAGACAGGTCCACTCATGCATAACACCTCTTTCAAGTGAACTGAGCAGTTCTAGTACTGCCATCAAGTCTAAGCCAGCATTTTTTTTCATCTGTGTACCCTTTGCAATTCTTGCTTTCCCATACACAGTTTTATGAAAAAGAAAAAATAATAAAAATAATGATAAAAAAATTAAGCAGTAGCCCCGTATTCTAATAATGATGCAATGCTGAAGGTTAAGGGGCCCAGTGTCATTTCAGGGTTATGGTCCTCAAAAAGACGGCGGAGTGCAGAAATACAAGCTTAAACCAAAATATGCAGGTCCGATGTGCCTCACGTCAACAGTCTGCAAAAAGGAGATTAACGGTATAAATCACAAGAATTTCAGATGTTACCAATACAAAGCAAAGAAGTTTCTCTGTACAAAAAATCTTTTTTTCAGCTGCCTGCATTTTTAATCAAGAATAATTACCGAAGACAGTGAGAAGTATCCACAAGACAAAAGTGTGATTCTCTTTTATATCTTCCTTGTTCATTTCTGGAAGTCACTCTACCACCTCTCACTTTCTTTAAAATTTCTCTTATTTCTTGCATTTAACATAGTACCAAAAACCTGCATCCAAAAAGAACAGTAATTACACTTGCAGTTTTAGAGATTAATGAGGTGTGTGTGTGTGTATAGAGAGAGAGAGAGAGAGAGAGAGAGAGAGAGAGAGAGAGAGAGAGAGAGAGAGAGAGAGAATTCCCACAAAATTTTAAAAACCATTAAAAACTATTAATTTTGAAAATAAAAAGAAAGAACTAAAGAGTAAAATAAAAAAAAAAAACAACAGCTGCAAAGCTACATGCACCAGTATGTGAAAATTACCTGATCATTGAAATTTGAGAGGGGCGTTTTGATGTCTCTCACAGGTGAGGAGTTCAATGTACAGACTACAATTTACAAAATCAAGACAGCCAGAAGCATAATTGGTAACTATGTGATGTGCATGGAAAATCAATTGGGAACAACTACTAAGGTCAAAATAATTGGTAACTATCCACAGTTTTGCATATTAGCATGGAAAATCAATTCCAGGAACAACAGCTTTTACTAAGGCCTTGAAAAGATTTACAAGATATTAAATCTTGAAAAACCAATGAAAAAATCCCAAATATCCATTTGATATTAAAGTAGCAAATATCCACTTGTAAAGCTCACGAAATTTTTGGATAAAGTTCTGTTTTGACCAAATAGCAGCAAACAAAGTTACTGAACGCTCAGGGGAAAAAGAAGCCAGCTACCAAGGTACAAAATTGCGAGTGGAAAAAAAAAAAAAAATCCCTTGATTGCAAAGGGTAATATGGACTTTGAAATAAAACAAATAAAAACAAAGCTATAAAAGAAATATGCACCCATTTCACAAGCATAATGCCTGCTAAAACTTGCAAACACTACTAATTAATGAACACCTGACAGTAGGTGGTTTTGTTAATATCTTTATATTAAAATTAAAAGTAATTATTTTCCCAACACTCCCTGAAAGTTTTGTTCTGCAGACATCCTGTGCACATGCTTGATATGGAGCTAGTTGGGGGTGAGTGAATTAACCTGACAGAAGATGAACAGAAGGCTGGAACAAACAAAATTTTCCCTGTCCTTACTGGTGGTGGTTAATTTTACAATGCATATTACAGTCCTGACTGGTGATGGTTAATTTTACGATGCATATTACAGTCCTGACTGGTGGTGGTTAATTTTACGATACATATTACAGTCCTGACTGGTGGTGGTTAATTTTAAGATAAATATATTACAGTGCAAATATTTTAAAAATAACTCAAATACTGACTTGTACATAATTATACAATGAAACATAATGTAACAAAAGGGAGCACCCAGGTCGTGGAAAAACTTATCTCAGCACTGCATAAGAGAGAAAATGGAGGGGACAACTGTATCTTGCATGGGAGAATTTATGATGTAGAATTAATAACGTGGTTTTTGTATTGTTTACTTCACATCCTCATAATCTGTTACACTTAACAGTAAGGTATACTGTATTGTCAACAACAGCACACAGCATTGTACTGTACAAGGTTTGTTTAAATAAGATCTACCAATATATGTGCACTGGGGACCTACTGATGGGTGCAGGAACTCCAGTATTAACTCCTGACTTAGGCAAAGCCCACTTACATCCACAGGTGTAGGAATCTACCCCCATCAGATATGGGGAACTATTTGAATATTTAATAAATCACTTATGTATTTTCCTTGAATCATGTATTTTTGGAATTTCAATCTGAGCACTATCATCACCTTTCATGAGGCCACAAATGTCACATTTTCTGGCATTGAAGGCATGCATAGGGATAGGGAACTTGAGTGGCGAAGTCCAGGTCTACAAGCATTCACAGTTTACACAGTCTGCTTTTATCCCGTTCACCTACTTGATTTGTAAAGTGTTCTTTCCTATAAGTAATTATCCTTGCCTTTTTTCTTCTTTCCCTGCTGTTTCTACCAGTGTATATCAACAATTATATGGTAATAAAAAAAAAAAAGAAAAAAGAAAATCACGAAGCAAGGGAGCAAGTATGGCGTGCCACAATTTTAATCCTAATGTTCAGGAACACTAACATTATTACAGTATAACAATATCTAAAATCTGGAAGACAATTTGAATCTAGCAAGGTATACAAACAAGGGTATATATTTGGGAGCATCGATCAGTGATAACTAGTCTGATCATTAAAGCTGGGCAACATTATAGTCAACTATCAGCTATAATGACAAATAACAGGAAGCGGGACAAATGATTATAGGACAAAAAAATTTGGGACTGTTATTCATGCGATTAGGGGTTCCCCTAACCTTCACCTACCTACTGACAATCACATAGCTTAACGACAAAACCACTTGTCACTGAAGGTTACTCCTCAATAACATGAAGGTGTGTATCCCCGTCGGGACAAATTAATAACTGACCTTGCCTTTGTTATTTTAATCTGACTAATCAAATCCACTCCAAAACCAAAGACAAATACAGACCGACCTCTTAAAACTGGCACCATTCGGGCATGGCCACTGCCGGACGACAGAAATCACCCCTAAAAAAAACCCCTATTTAAAGAAAGTCTTGCCAGCACATTCCATATATGTATATTACTGATATCAAAAGTAGAACAAAGCTTATGAATAATCGATGTTATTCCTTAGGTTTAATTCCTTTTGAAAATTCTGGCCTGCTCCATAAGTATCTCCCTGGAAATGCTTCCACCTTTGCTACACCGAATGTTTTCTGGCACTTCAAATCTTTTCTGGCTTTCGTTTTCAGCAAAAACCTAAAAATCTGCAGCTTTGAGAGAGAAAGAGAGAGAGAGAGAGAGCGCTGGTAACTGTCATATTGTAGTATCATAATTTATGAACAAAGTGGTCAGGTGCCACTTGCATTCTCATGTTTACATTCTTAACATCAGGTCATTGCATTTTACTGACATCATGACAACCATTAGTTGCTAAAAGAAATGAATTTCAGAGATTACTTTTCCTCGTAAATTATCAAAGCGGGGTTTGAAAATGCAACTTATTTTATTACTTATAAATAAATGACGTATATTAAAAGTAGTAGAGGTGTGATTTCACCAGCATTGGATGTTGCTTCTGCACCTTTCGAAATGCTTTGTGGCCTGTACCTATTCATTTCTTCAGCCACAAGTGCAACTGTAAATTTAGTGGCAAACTTTCATAAAACTGTCCCCTCCATTACATAAGAGATGAATAAAGATTTATTTTATTTTTATTTATGGAAGTTACCACTGAAAATTAGTAAATTTTTAACAAGTCAACACCTATAACGCAACCCTTAATACACGTGTGTTTGTTACGGTAACTGACATTGGCAAACAGCTGTATCTTGATTCAACTGTTTATGTCTGTACTTGCTGCTATTTATGCCAGCGTCTTGCACACAGTAGTAAGTGGTTGTTAATTAGATAAGAAATAGTAATGAATTCTTAGACAAGTCACAAGGTTGGTAAGCCTGATTTAATTTTTGAAGATTTACACTTGACCTAATGAACTTTTGCTTCTACACCTATTTCTTAGTTAAAAACTAACTCATAAAATATGCATTATCAATGGCATATACCAAAACTGCGACAGGCATAGACAGCATAGCCTAAAGTAATCTACTGAAAATACATCTCGTATTACACACGATTTATATGATGAAATCATGTTTTTGGATGAAGTTTTAATGATCGCATGATACACAAGATTGGATGATACATGAGTATACAGGTAGTCCTCTAGTTACAAAGGGGATACATTACAATGACCCGCTTATTACTTGAAAATATCGTAACTCAGAGGCAACCTAGCCTACACCATATAATCTTAACATATACCATACTGTACTGTTAATTATTTTTTATATATTTTGTTCTAAAGTGAGGGAATGCTGCTTCTTCATCACACCAATAGCAGGAGTCACTTGGGCATTTGGAAGACATGCTGATCTTCCACAAATCTGTGTTCTAAACAGTTTAAAACACACAAACATCACACACTATTGGTATTACCATCATCACTTAAAAACATTGTAACTTCGAAATATCGCAACTCAAAGCATCAAAACTCAAGGACTACCTTCAAATTATGGTTCTTTTGTATGCTGTATATTATTTTGGAGTTTCACAGAATGTTTTCGTTGGAAATAAACTATGCTTGCTTACTTATGAAGCAAGCTTTAGTTCTGAAAAAATGGAAACGTCGTGTCCCACTGCCCTTGTAGACACTCAAGAACTAACAGCGGCTGATTCAAAAATGTCCAGGATCATGGGACTTCCCAGACCACAGAGTGCCGGATTTAAGACATCGGACTGTATAAGCATAAAATATATATTGAAACTGGTCTTTCATCTAGACAGAGAAAGAAAAAGGAGCTTACCTGCTACAGACTATACTTTATTCTTTGGTGGTTCATCTCCCATTTTTTCCTCACGAGGTTTAGCTCCACCAAATATGCTATTTGTCTGTGAAGTCTCGGCAACCTGATTAACTGGATCTTTTTTAGTTCTAGGCAACAATTTGAGCCTAGGTCTCTGAGAGAGCTCCTCTGCAAAGATAGCAACATAAAAAGAGGTAACTGATTAGTTAATGATGCCACTGCTGTCTGACTACTGTTGTAACTGCTACACCTGTTATTACGTAATTTTCATTAAAATAATATATGTTCTCTGCATCTTTCATCAAGGCCACCAATCCTCGAGAGAGAGAGAGAGAGTCTCTTGTTAAATGCAATCATTTTATATTCATGCTCACGATCCACACTTTCACCCTTTTCTCTCACAACACAGATAAGTACAAGATGTACCCATATGGCCAAACATACTTGGAAAATTTTATCATTTAATTTGCATGAAAATATACAATAAAATGACATCTACTGTCCATGAAAATGAATGTCAAAACTTTCGATACTTATGAAATAACATCTATGTAGAGGGCATAGCATACAGTGTGCCATGCACAGCAAATTGCAGATGGCATACAAGGTTCTTTGCACCTCCCTTTGGAGCCCAGTTGCATTGCTTTTTTCCTATACTATTCCTACATTCCCTACGCAGTTAAATTTATTTTACTTTACCTTAGTCCACTTTCAATTCACATTAAATGAAATTCCTTGGTAAGACCTAAGAGAAGTTTTAAGTAGTGAAGAAAAGGGAGGCAACTTAATTAATGCAGATGACCCAGTATCAAAAGCATTATCTGAATAAGTGGTGGGGGAAATGTTAGAGAGGTAGGAGACTGGAATAGAGAGGAGTATACTGGGAAAAGTGTGGGGGTTAACTTTTAATGTTTACTGACTGTAAAATATGGTGTCACAAGTAGTGATCCAGATTACAAAGTATAAATGGAGCAAGATTTATATGCCAGAAAACTTTTCCCAGTATACTCCTCTCTATTCCAGTCTCCTACCTCTCTAACATTTCCTCCACCACTTATTCAAGTTCTGCTTTTGGCACTAGGTCATCTGCATTAATTAAGTTGCCTCCCTTTTCTTCACTACTTAAAACTTCTCTTAGGCCTTATCAAGGATTTTCATTTAATGTGAACTGAAAGTGGACTGAGGTAAAGTAAAATAAAATTAACTGCACAGGGAATGTAGGAATAGTACTTTTCATTTATTAATCCTTATCTCTTCCCCATTGCCAATTTCACACACTGAACAAACCAGCAGTGCAAGCCATCCCAGAATTTAATTTTAAGCATCACAGTCCATATAAACTTTGGAAATCTTTTGTTACTTGAACAGAATCATCATAAATTAGCTTAATTAAACCAGTGAGGTCAACTGTTAAATTTATAGGGACTGACCTGGTTTGCATCAAAAGTAATATTTTGGAGATTGGACTTACTGCATTTCAGAAATTTTATGGCTTAGTTCAAAGAAATGGTCGATAGTTTCCTTAACGGTGCTTTTTCTAATGTAAATGATGCACACCTCTGGTAAACTTGATGAGCATTAAAGTAGTCTTACCAACAGATTTCTTTACCAAAACTACAATCTTACCATTCAAAACCAGTATACAATGCATTGTCCAAGAGTATTTTGATGACTGCAGAGAACATCCTGTATATGATCATTATTTCAAAAGATACACCTTACAAGAAAAAACCACTGTTTGGGAAGAGAGAAAGGTGAAGCTGACAATTTAAAAGAAGTGAACTTGACACATGGAAACAATAATATTACTAACCTGGGTCAGGTTCCTTAAAGTCCTCATAATTTCTAGACCTATCACTATCTCGTCGATCTCTTCTCATGAAACCACCTTCGTTTCTACCTCCACCACCGGCACCAGCAGCACCTGGTGGCCCACCTCGCGGTCTACCTCCAAACCCACCGCGTTCTCGGTCATCAAACCCACCATATCTAGCCCCTGACCCGCCGCCAGCCGAGCCTCCATAACTACCTCGGCCTCCTCTCCCACCTCTTTCATCATCTCTTCTGTATCGATCTGAAAAGAAAGTACAGTAATGAGGAGGCTCAATTAATTAAAATCCAAATTATAATTAAATCTTAAATGGTCCTTTTAAATACCATAAATATGGTTGACTGACATGAATATGTATACAGGCATAGACAACAGTTAAATCATACACAAAAAATACTCAGGACACTAAACTTTACCAGAAGACTCCACTCAACAAAGGCTAGTATGAGTGCATAGTAATGCATTTTATGCACTGTGGATTTACAAAATACAAGGACAGATGAGTCCAGGGTATTTTGGGCTACACATCAAGCACCAAGGACATTCTTTAAATCTTAGCTGAAAACCCTTATGGACACAGTCAACAGACAATCAACCCAAGCAGGCTCCAAAGGGAAATCAGCCTGCAGAGACAGACAACTTATAGGGTAAGTGTTAAGAGTGTAAGGAAATAAGTATGTGGGGAATAGAAAATAAAACCAATACACCTGAATTCAGATGTTAGCAGCGAGAAGGAATAAATTTGCTCCCTGCTTAAACATTGGAGATCAGAAGATTCCAAACTGCACTAGACAAACTCTCCCACATTTTAGTTGCAGCCAAGATAAAACTAACAAAATGAGCAGTTTTATACCTGACACTAGAAAACAAGACATTGCTTGCTGCAGCAGCCAGCCTAGTATTAGGAGCAAAAACAGCTAGGCCATAAAGAAGTGTAGGGGATGTTCATCATTGTAGTAGATTTTTGTGTTTGGAGCTCCAAAGGGCAGTGTTCTTGGTCCACTGTTATTTTTAGTGTATACAAGTCATATGGTTGTTGGCCTGGAAAACAAGATTGGGACGTTGTAAAGAACAGCAACCCCAGAGTACCTGAGGGTTGTTTATCTTAACAAGCTAATATTTGGGGTGGCTGATGTTAACAAGCTCATTCTGATACTGGCGGTGCATCTGTTTGTTGTCGGCCAAATGGAATGTCCCTTCGCCGTATTCAGTACTGGGGGGTGGCTGATGTTAACAAGTTCATCCTGAGGATAGCCAATCTTTACATGGGTACTCTGGGGTTGCGGATCTTTACAACGTCCCAAGATTGTTCAGTATTCCAATGATGCAACACTTGTGGGTGTAGTGAAGTCTCCACTTAGGAGAAACAAAGCTGTCCTCAGCCTCAATTGGGTAATGGAATGGATCAAGGAATGGTGTAGTTGGTGGGGTATGAGGTTGACCTCCAGTAAAATGAAAACACTACTGATTAGCATTTCTTGTATGGATTTCCCACACCCTCCTCCCCTTCAGGTGAATGGAACTTTGCTGAAAGTTAGGTACTGTTCGTAAGGCCTCATATATTTACAACAATGATAAAATCAATGCAACCTGTTTTAGGTCATTTGTAGTTCCTTTACTGGAATGCTGTTCTCCAGTGTGGATGTTTGCTTCTGCCAGAGATTTATCTCTTTCAGATAGAGTGGTTCGTGGTAGTAGGTTTCTGTTTCCTAATAGTAGTAGTTATGACTTCGACCACTGACAGATGGTCTTGTTTGTCATAAGCTGTATTTCAACAGAGTTCTTTCACATTCACAATTGATCCATGATCCCCAATATCTGCTGAAAGCAACCAGATTCGCTGAACAGCAGCACCAATATGCAGTCAATGTGCCTAGCTGTCAAACTTCTCAGTTCCAGAGGTCCTTTATTCCTCACACCGTTGGACTGTGGAACAGCCTTCTGAGGATTCATGCAATTTGAACTTCAGAAGATCAAGCGAAACTGCAATGCATCACTACCCTAATAATATTCTTCTTACATTTTAATACTTTCTTAACTATTTATCAATTTATTATTTTTTTTTATGTGGGCTCTCTTCTTTCTGTATTTCACTTTACTTCCTCTTAACTCTTCTTAATGAGCACCATATTCTTTGGAAGTTTGAATTAAAAGTCAATGGCCCCTGTGGGCTTGTTCCATCTGAATAGATTTCATCTACTGAACAATAATAATAATTATTTTACTGTAACAAACATAAGATACTCACTCTACTACCATTCCTGAATATTTTGGTCTTTCAATTCTATTGGGGAAATTATGAATATATAGCTGAAATGACTACAAAAATATTAATTCCTATGCAATTCACCTTTAATCTTATGTCTGTACCATGCACATTTTTCAGGTGCTACCAGCAATTACATAAAATTTTATCACATTTATTGCATATGGTAGTTTTGTAAATCAGGCTGGCTACCGAATAAAAGTGATTTAGTTTTTAAATTTTAAGCATTCTTTTTTTACAATTACTGACCAAATAAACCACTACTACAGTTCCTGCTCCTGATTTGTCACTAAACATTTGCTATCCAGAAAACTAGTACAATGAGTAAATAAGAGTCATAAGTCTGTCATTTTCACCTCACACTGATAGCCCATTCCTTATATTTTCTCAGCAATAACGAGTGTAAAACCTTCATCCACTTACTTCCTAAGTAATAAGTTGAAAATATCAAACAAAACAATGTGATATAAAAAAGCTAGTTAATATTTTCAAAATCAAGATGCATGTTATTGGATAATATTTTAGTATTTAACAAGAGTTCTAAGGTGATGATACTGAAAACATGAAACTCACTAAAGTCATCTGGGCCATCTCTTCTGCCGCGGAAATCATTCATATCTCCGCCACTGCGCCCTCCTCGACCACCTCTTCCCCCACGGCCACCTCTGTCAAATCCACCTCCGCGATCACCACGTCTAGACTCTGAAAGAATACCATTTACCATTGACTTTAAAAGAGGCTATCAGTATGAAATCAAATGTCAAGGCCTAGTACTGCAACTGGGTTTGTGATACTGAAATATAAGAACAACCTACACATCTTGCATTAATCAAGATTATCAAAAACCTGTGGGATTCTCTTTCACTTTACCTGCAATATCGACCCTAATGTGCTTATCGATAAACAGAGCTCCATCATAGTTAAGTGCATCTTCTAAACTTGCTGCATCTTCAAATTCAACGTAACAGAAACCTTTGAATTTCCCAGTTTCGATATCATGTACCAGTCTTACGGATCGGACCTGAAAAGGAAGCCTGGTTAGACGTAGCACTGGAAGGTTATGACTAGTAATAAAATAAAACCTCAAAAATTATAGTACACAAATAACATTAAAAATTACATTTTTATAATAAAATAAAGTTTTATATATACTTACCAGGTAATTACATAGCTATTACAGTAGTTTCTATTAACCAGCAGCTAGAATTTTGAAATTCGCGGTAGCGCTACTTTTGTTTTGGCTAGGAAAGTGACCCTGCCCACTTTTGGGGTAAGAGAGGAACCAGCTTAGCAAACGATCTCGATATGTTTATGCCTTCCTAACCATGCGAGGGGAGGAGGGAGGGTTTCGATTATGTAATTACTTGCTAAGTATATATAAAACTTTATTTTATAAAAATGAATCTACTTACCAAGCAATTACATAGCTGAATCCCACATTGTAGGAGGTAGGATGCATGGATTATCTATCCTAATACATTAAAAATTGTAATGTAAAAGAAATAGAAGAACTGTTAGCATCAGTTAAAATGCTTGCAGGTTCCTTACCTGTTGAGAGAGCTGCTACAGTAAAGTACTGCCTCCGGATGGCGCTCGTCTCAACATATAGCGGCGTGGCGGTGTAGCCAGGAGTTGCCTGCTACATTAACAGGCTTCCTTTGTTGCAAAGGAGTGTCCGATTGCACACAAAGAATAACAAAGTTGCCCCTGCCCTGGGCACAGTACCAAAAAACAAAACCAGGGAATAAAAAAAAAAACACAATTGCCTGTAGCCAAACGTTAAAGCATACCATTTACCCAACCATTTATAGACAATAAACTGGTAAGTACTCCAAATACAAAGTAGCCCCAGGCTCCCCTACAACTCAACACCATGAATCAAGGAGCGAAAATAAGAAGGATGAAGGAAGACTTCCTACACTCCTTCTCCCAACACCATACCAGCAGTTGAAATAGGACCCAAGGTACTGCAATTTTCATGGACAGTTTCAATGTCACGTAAATACAGTAATGAGTTGCAAACACCGACTGGCATTTCCAAAACGTTGCTTGTATAATAGAGGTAATAAACAAATTATGCCTAAAAGCCAGGGACGTGGCAATCGCCCTCACTTCATGCGCTCTAACTTTCACTAAGGGCAACACATCCTCCTCAATTTGAGAGAGTGCCTGGAGAATTAGATCCTTAATAAAAAATGCCAAGGCATTTTTCAAAAGAGGGTGAGAAGAATTCTTTACTGAGCACCAAAGGTTGCTCGAAGGCCATAGGATCTTTTCTGTTCTAAGTAAACAGTTTTTAATGCCCTTACAGGGCAAAGAGTTCTCTCTACGTCCTCCAGACCTAGAATATCTACTAAACTTTTAATAATGAATGAATGAGCGAGGTCAGGGATTGGAAGGGGACTCATTCTTAGCTAAGAATCCTAAGGCAAATGCGCAAACTGCGTTACCCGGAGAGAATCCAACCTTTTTGTCAAAAGCATGTAGCTCACCCACTCGTCAGTTGCTAATGCTACTAGGAACAGTGTCTTCCTAGTTAGGTCACTTAAGGAGATAGATTGCAGAGGTTCAAAACATTGTTGCAGCAGCCACTTCAGTACCATATCTAAATTCCAGGCTACTAGTTTATCTTCTTTCTGTTTGGTCATGTTGAATGATTTGACGAGATCAGAAAGATCCTTATTAGCAGAGAGATCTAAACCCCTATGCCTAAATACAGAGCTCAGCATTGCCCTGTAGCCTTTAATGGTTGAGGTAGAAAGACTCCTGGAAGACTTCAAATTGAGCAGGAAATCATCTATTTCTGCTACAGATGTCTTTGAAGACAAGATGTTGTGCCTCCTGCACCAGTCACGGAAGACTGTCCACTTGGCTTAATAAACTTTGTTCAAGGAATGTCGTCTACAATGAGCAACAGCGTCTGCAACTGTCTTTGAAAATCCTTTCGCTCGAACCAATCTGTAGACAGTCTGAACGCGGTCAGAGCCAGAGTGGGCAGTGCTAGATGGAACCTTCTGAAATGTGGTTGTTTGAGTAGATTGGGTTTTTGAGGCAACAGCCCTGGAAAATCCGTGAGAAGTCCCAGTAAGTCCAGGAACCACTCCTGTGCTGGCCAGAATGGGGCCACTTAAGACATCTTTACATTCTGATGATTCCGGAACTTTAATACTTATCTCACCATCTTGAAAGGGGGGAAGGCATAAAGGTCCATGTTCCACCAATCTAAAAGCATCGCGTCCATCGCCCATGCTTGTGGATCTGGCGCTGGCGAACAATACAGAGGGAGATGATGGTTCTTTGTGGTCGCAAACAGATCTAAAACTGGCCTTCCCCACAGTTTCCACATCTCTAGGTATATGAGAGGGTCAAGAGTCCATTCCGTGGGGAGAACTTGTTTTCAATGGCTGAGTTCGTCTGCTAACACACTGAATTTCCCGAATAAATCTTGTTAGGATCTGGGTTTGATTCTGATCTGCCCAAATGAGTAGGGCTCTTGCTGCTTGGCAAAGGGTAAATGAATGAGTTCCCCCTTGCTTTTTTATACAGGACAGAGCCGTGGTGTTGTCCTATTGGACGGACACTGTCGTCCCGGACACTTCCGATGCAAATGCTTGCAATCCCCAGTGAATTGCTGTCAATTCTTTTACACTGATGTGCCTGAAACTTCTTTGTCTCCCAGGAGGGCCCTCCAACCTAGGTCTGATGCGTCTGAATAAAACACTAGGTTGGGGTTCAGAGGGAGGAGTGATTCCCTTGAGAGAGCTTGTCTCTTGAATTCCACCAAACAAGATTTTCTTTTATTCCCCTCGTTATCGGAAAAATGAAAGAATCCGGGTATTTCTTTCTGTTCCAGGTGATTTTCAGAAAGAACTTTAAGTTTCTCATGTGTAGCCTTCCCAGGAACATGAACTGTTCCATAGACGAGAGTGTCCCCAACAGGCTCATCCAGCTGTTCGCAGAACAGGACTGAAGGGTGAGAAATTTGTCTACCTTCTGTAGGCACGAGTCTATCCTTTGGGGGGAGGGAAAAGCCTGAAAAATCCAAGAGTTTATCCTCATCCCCAAATAAGCTATTTCCTGAGATGGAGTCAGTTGAGACTTTGGGAAGTTCATCAAGGGGCCCAAATCCTGGGCAAGAAGGGTCTTGTGAAGGTCCTCCACACATTCTTCCTTCGACTGGGAGTGAATAAGCCAATTGTCGAGATACAGCGAAATGTTGACCCCCATCAAGTGTAACCATTTCGCTATTGGGGCTAGTACAAGCGTGAATACTTGTGGGGTCATCGACAGACTGAAGCAAAGGGCTCTGAACTAGTACACTTTGTGCTGAAACAGGAACCTTAAAAACTTCAAGTCCTGATGAATTGGGATATGGTAGTAGGTGTCTTTCATGTCTATCGAGATAATCCAATCTTCCAGACGAATGGATGCAAGGACGGACTGGGACGTCCCCATTTTGAATTTTGTTTTCTGCATGTACAAGTTCAGGGCACTTACATCCAGAACCAGCCTCCAGCCCCCCGAGGCTTGGGGGCTACAAATAGCCGATTGTAGAACCCCTGAGAGGAGGTGTTCTCGACTAGTTTGACTGCTGCTTTTTTGAGGAGAGCTGTCACTTCTTGGGAGAGGGCTGAAAACTTCTCGGAGTTTGACGAGTAGGTTGTCAATAATATGGGCTTGTTGTTTAAGGGAGGTTTCTTCAGCAAAGGGATTGAATAGCCCTCTCTCAGGACTTGAACAATCCAACTCTCCATCCTCTCGCTTCCCAATGCTCCCAAAAGTGGAAGAGTCTTGCCCCCACGGGTGTACAAAGGACTAGATCCTCACTTACACGCAGGTGGTTTGTTGGAGGACTTCTTGATTGCTCTAGGGGTGAAATAGGCATTCCGCATGGTCTGGGGAAGCCTCTTTGTCTGCCTCTACCCCAAAAGGGCGGGGTTGAACTGGAGAAACTGTCCTGGGGGTGAAGGCTGGAGATTCTCTAGGTCGTCTCGTTGATTGTGTGAGAAGGTCCTGAGTAGACTTTTTCTGCAGATCAGAAGCAATCTGCAGCACAGTTGCCTGAGGGAAAAGGTGCTTCTTATCAAGAGGAGAGAAGAGAAGTGCGGACTTCTGGGAAAATGTAACTCCCTTCGTGGTGTAGGAACACCAAAGCTCCCTTTTCTTGAGGTTCCCATCGCAAAAAAGCGAGGATAATTCAAACGAACTGTCTCTAATACCTTTACCTAGGCAAGAGATGACTCCCAAAAAATCCAAAGAAAAGCCTTCTGGGATATGAGGGCAATCCTTCAATTTACGGGCAAGAGCGCCTACTGCCCAGTCGAGAAAGCCGAGAACTTCCAAGACCTTAAATAAGTGTTTGATAAGGTGGTCCAATTCCGAGAACAAGAACAAAATCTTGGCTGAACTGAATGCCAACCACCTGGAGGAGTCAATTAATCCAGAGAAGTTTCCCTGGGACAAGGCAGAAGCTCCCATGGATGGGGCCTCTTCGGTCGCATAAGAAAGGTATCTTCTCTGAGACAATCTAGATGGAGGACAACTAAAAGAGGCTCTTCCCTGCTCGAGAGCCAGCTTTCCACTTCACAGAGAGCTTTCTTAGCTGAGGAGGACAGCACCATTTTAGGAAGCCTTGAAGAAGTTGTCTGATTATCCATTAGGTATGTCGAAGCCGGAAAAGGCAGAACTGCAGGAGAGAAGAAGTCTGGAAAAGCCACCAGCAGAAATCTGAGTAAAGAGGCATACACCAGAGGAGGGGTAACAGGATCCACTTCTTCCTCCTCAGAAGAAGAAATTGGCGACAGTTCCGCAGTGGGCTGGGGAGCCGATGGCGCTTTCTGAATTAAACCAGGATATTATCCAATGTGCGTTGGATCAACTGAAAAGAAGGATCCAAAACAGAGGGACCCTGTTGTGCTGCAGAAGACGAAGAAAAAGACGTAACTGGGAACAAAACTGCAACTGCCGGAGGAGGAGTAGGCAGCACAGAAGGATATACGGGTGCAAAAGGTGAACGGGTGCTGATGGGCGCTCAGGAGCCAATGAACGGTTGGGAGCTGACGGGTGCGTGTGTGCCAGTGGCCGCTCAGGAGCCAAAGTGAGCTCGGTTAAGGAGTGCTCAAGAGATGATGGTTGCACACAAGATGAAGGGCGCTCGGAGAGCCACACAACAAGGGGTAGCACTTTCAACCAGAGAAGGAAGTTCTGGCACCACTGGGCACACTGGCGCCAAAGACTGCTTCTCAGCCAAAGAAGATTCAGGTAAAGCTGATTGTTCAGGTGCTACAGGAACAGGAGTTGGGTGCATGGGGGATGGTGAGCACTATGACATCACTGTCTGTCTAGGCAAATCCTCCGAAGCTAAAGATGGGCGCTTAGAAAGCTGACCTTGTCCCTCTAACTCTGGATGATCCTGGGAGAAATGTTCCGGACTGTCCCAAAAGCTACATGAAGGAAAACGTTCTGGAGGAGTTTCTTTAACTTTCTTAATAGGAACCGCACGAAGCTGAGAAGCACCCAGGCTGCGGCTCTTCAGAGGGGGAGATGCACCTTGAAAATGCCATTGGTGCCTAGGACTGGAGCCACTGCTGGAAATACTGGATGAAAGACGATCCACTTCCAAAAAGACACCTTTCCAGCGGCACTCTGTCGTAACCTGGGAATTGGCAACAGGTACGACTGAGGGGGGGGACTGCCTGTGGGCAGACACCACCGACTTCCTTTGGGTTGTCAGTTTGGCTTCTCCCAGGTTTAGGGGAGTTTGCCAGGGACCTTGGCCTAAGAGAATTGGCGGGACAGACAGCCACCTCCTCCACTGCCACTTCACCATCACCCTTCATGTTCACTTTGTCCATCAGGACTTTAACAGACGCACCAATTTTCTCCATTGCATTAACAAGTAAGCCAAATTTAAGATTAATTCTAGACTCAAGGCTGGTAATGAGGTCGGGAACGGGAGTAAGGGAGCCAGGGTGCAGAGTGATTGGTACAGATTGAGACGGGGGATCAGGCAGAACAATAGACAAAGAATCAGATTTTTCAGAAAAAGATTTTACAGACACTTGACTTGCTAAAATAAAGTGTTCTTACTACTAGCTCTAGCTGCTGCTTTCCTCTTTTTATCCCTGTATAATTTGGTGAAATGACTACTCAAAGTCTTCCACATTTTAGAATCCCATGAAACACATTCCTCACAAGTCAAATCAGGGGAACATATTTGACCCCTGCAAGATGCACAAAGAGTACAAGGGTCATAGCAGGCTTTAGTCAGTCTTGCATTGCAGCCTTTACTGCAATACCTTAAACTTTGAAAGCCTGAATTGGACAAGATGACGAGTCGCAAGTCAAAGAAAATCTCAAAAATTGTCAAAATCAGTAATACTGGTCTCCAGTGAAAATCTGACACTATCTGATTGTGCCGAAAAAGGCTACCCTAAAGTGAGTACTTCACCAATGATTCTGAGATCAAAAGAGAAGAGAAATTCCAAAAAACTGCTGATGACAATCACTGTAACCACAGCCATCAGCTGGCAGAAAATATTGAGATCGTTTACTAAGCTGGTTCCTCTCTTACCCCAAAAGTGGGTGGGGTAACTCGCCTAGCCAAAACAAAAGTAGTGCTACCGCGAATTTCAAAATTCTAGCTGCCGGTTAATAGAAACTAAAAGCTATGTAATTACTGTACTTGGTAAGTACCTTATATAAAAATAACCTTTTATTTCCTAAATGATAATGATTTCATGCCATATGAGATAATGCTTCACTAAAACCCCCAACATAATAATACCAATGCAAGATGCTACATTAACATCTAGTGGATTTTAGAATACCATTACTTTAACGAAGACTCTGATACATCTGAAAACAGCTATTAAGCAATAAAAGCAATGTTCAAGGGTTCCATGAACAAAAGCTTTTCCTGGTTTCGTTAGGAAAAGACTCTTACGATGCATGGGTAAATGTTTGTGCCTAGAGTATATAAACTGCTTGTAAAGTTGCTTTCTCTGATAAAAATAAAGGAAATTCTTTTCAAAATAATGGAATACAATAGAATATACAATTTAGGCCAAAGGTCAAGTGCTGGGACCTATGAGGTCATGCAACACTTAAATGGATTTTGACAGCAAGAAGGTTCGAAAGGTGTAACAACAGGAAAACCTCGCAGTTGCACCTAGAAATAATTGTTAGAGGGGGTGGAATAGGCTGGAGGAGGGAGAATATGAACAGAGGTACAGTGGTACACTAAGAAATGAAAGAGGTTGCAGCTAGGGGCCAAAGGGATGCTTCAAAGACCCTTAAGTAATGCCTACAGTGCACCATCTGAGGTACATGAAAGCACTAACGCCCCCATGGGGTTTTTTGAAACGTTTCCTGAAAAAATATGGAAACCCGCTATATGTATAGGATTTCATGGGGGATCAATACCAACATGTCCAACAAAATAAAAAAGTGAAAACTTCTGGGTGTTTCTGACCCTTCTCCACAGGGCAATCTTGTTAGACTTGGTTTTAAGTTTTAAGAGAATTGGAGTGTCTCCCAGAAATCTTGGATATTTCAAGCGAAACCCTATAACACAAGACATATTACCAACAAAAGACTCCTTCCAATCAACACCAGAGAGCTATACTATATCACCAGCGGTCCTTCTATGCCAACCACAGTGCGACCTTATTTGGTGCATCAAATTCTCAGCAATAGTTCCAAGTCACCCTTTTGTTCCTGCGGAGGAGGCAGGAAGTCACAGTTGTATCATTCTACCACATTTTCCCCATGGAGTTTGCAAAGTTACTGCATAAGCTCTCGGTATGGCTCATCAGATCTTTCCTTTGGAGTGTTTGCTTTTCTCAAATGTCTGCAGGGCCATGAGGAGAGTGTGGGAGCTGCCCTTGCTAGATCTGTTTGCCACAATGCTGAGTGTCAGAATATCACTGTACCATTTCCTGCAGCTGAACCCAGCAGCTTGGGGAGTGAATGCCATCCTCCTGTCATAGTATGGCCTAAACATGTTTTCATCATTTAAGACTGCTGAAACAGGTTCTAGTCAAGACTGTATGTCAGCAAATGCTCAGAGGACTGTCATCACCTACTGAAACAGGCTTCAGTGAAGTTTTGGATGTCAGCAATTTCTCAGGCAACTGTAATCTACTTCTCAATAACAACAGAGGTTCCCAGACCCCCTGCATCTTGTTGAAGACATCCCTAATTCCAAGAGTTTCACAGTCATATAAAGTTGTTACATTTTCATATGGGTGGTTATCTACTGTTGTCTTTGAAAAAGAAAGAAAGAAAAACAAAAATTTTGCAGGTTGCTGCAGAATCCACTGCCAACCCCTGTAGGTCCTCTACCAGCAAAGTAAGCGAGACTTGTGGCTTGGTCTGCTTGAGGCCTCTCCTGTTGTAATACCACTTTATCTACTGGAGCATCATAATGCTTCTCTACCTCTTCAGTCTTCATCCAGCAAGGTTTAGACTTTGAATAAGATACACACATTTCCAACATGTTTGTCATTTTGGTCAGTATAACCCATGGGCTATTACTAATCTCAAAGTTGGGACCTGACTCTGGTGCTGCAGCCTTACTAGGTCTCCTTATTAACCTTTGCAGCCATTGCTTTTCTTGATTTGGTCCTTAAAACTTCCCTGATTGCCCATGCCTCCTCTATGCCTTTTAGTTTGTCTTGGAGTTAGTGGTCATGACAGTCTTCCACTAAAAGTGGCTCATTCTTGGTCAACTTTAGTATTCCTCCCATGCCCCTGAAGATAGTCTAGTTTTGATCAGTTCCTTTACTTGAGTCTGCAGAAATATCCTAGACCTCTATTTTCTACTGGCTTCTGCAGGTCATTTACCTGGCTTATTTATAAGTTTCACAGAACCTCTCACAACTCAAGACTGATCCCCACGAAATCTGAGCACTCTTTTCCTCTCTGGTTTTTAAGTATAGCCTGGAACTATCTGCCACCCTTAGAGCGTGCCCTTTGAGTTGCTGGGACACTTTCTGAAAACTTCATCTAGGTGATGTGACCAATAAATAAACTGTTTGATGTTTGTTGCCACTTGCTGTAGCAGGTCATGTGCAATCACTTGGGGGGGAGGGGAGGGGGAAATCTGGGTCTTTATTCTCTTTACAACTTCACACTTAACTTCGGTGCAGATGGAGGCATTCTCTGGAGTACCTGCTACAATGCCTTGAGCTTGGAATGTGCTGCCTTGGGTTATGTCTTCCACTGTAAATCCCTTATTTACAGTCGCTCACATGATTCCGGAGGATATAATTGGCTTCACTGTCCATCATCTAAAGGGGACGGGACTTCTTGCAGCATGGTCTATGCTTCTTTTCAAAGGAGTCTTTAACCTTCCTGCTAAATTGCAAATCAAGCCATTCATGATTAATGACTACACAGGGTCAAATGACATTTTTATGATAAAATATATTTTCATATAAATGCATCAACCATAACTGTCACTTCCTTCCTCCCTTTCCCTAACTCTTCCAGATGGGAGTTAGTACAGAGGAATGCCACTTTGCCTTGCGAAACAGTGACCTCTACTTGTCAGGCATGCACAAAGGGAGTTTTTTCCTCAAAGATCCATCAAGTTGGCCTGACTTGTTCTGTTTCACACAAAGCAGAGCTGTTTATGATCAATGGGTTTGAAGTCTGTTTTCATGTATACAAGGTTTGAAGTCTGTTTTCATGTATACATTATTTTTCTGATACCTTTCGCTTAAAATACCATAATATTTGTTTATATATGCAACACCTTTAACAATACAAAGTTATAAGTATATAAACACTAATAATTAAAACTTCTGGAAATACATACTTTTTGATTTTTAAATATGATATCAATATCCCCTTGTACAACACCCTGGGGCAGATTGCCAATGAATGCTGTGAATGGAGGTTCTGTGGGCAAAGCCTTTCTTTGTCTGTTGCCACCGCTTCCTCCATATCCTCGGCCACCATCATTGTACCTTCCTCCACCACTGCCACCTCCACCACTGCCACCTCCACCACCTCCTCCTCCTCCACCACCACCACCACCGCCACCACTTCCACCTGAGCGATAATTATTCCTGTGGATGGAAGAAATTGCACATCAAAAATTATACTCCCTTACCAAATCTCCACTGACTCTCAAAATTATTCTAAAGCAATTGTTCTCCTAAAATCGAATGCAGGCTGCTGAATCATAACAATCTAATATTGTACAACTGCATAAGTAAGAATTTATTCCCTATTCAAATCTGAAAATTTTCTGGATATTTATATGCTATTGTTATGACCTTTCTAAGGCAACAAATGAAATCAAAAGCAATCCTACATTTTAAATACATAAAACATACAGGAATTATAAACAACAAAACCAATCCTACATATGTTACATAAATGCATAAAAAATAGTTTTATATATACTGTACTTAACAAGTAACTACATAGCTACTAGCTTTCTACACAGCAGTCTAACAAAATTCAAATTTTTGTGGTGGTGCTCCCATTGCTTGTGTAGGTGACAGGGCCCTGCCCACTTTGGGGACTAAAAAAGTTAAGTATATCTTAGTTTAACCAGACCACTGTAGAATGTTTTTGAGAGATATGTTATGCTGAAAAGCCAGAGACATTGCGACAGCTCGAACCTCATGCTTGACTTTAAGGGAAGGTAAAGCATCTTCTTGAACTTGAGAATGCGCTTCTGTAATAAAATTTCTAAGAAAGAAAGAAAGGGCATTCTTCGACAGAGGTCGTGAAGGGTTCTTCACTGAGCACCAAAGCTCGTCGGAGGGTCCTCTGATATTTTTTGTCCTTTCAATATAATACTTCAAGGTTCTCACAGGACAAAAAAGTCTCTCTTCTTTGTCTGGGCCAAGGATGTCCGTTGAGCTTTTAATAACGAACCAACGAGGCCATTGCTTAGAAACGTCCTCATTCTTGGCAAGGAAACCAAGATATAGAGAACATATTGCATTCCCATTTGTAAGGCCTACCTTCTTGTTGAAGGCTTGCAGCTCGCTAACGCCTTTGGTGGTCGCCAAAGCCACGAGCGGGTCTTCTTAGCGAGATTCTTAAAAGAGGGATTCAAAAGTTGAGCTCATAAGTCACTTGAGAACAACATCCAATTTCCAGGAGACAACTCCAGGCTTTTCTAATTTGGAGGTTTTGAAGGATCTGATGAGGTTGGTGAGGTCTTGGTTGGATGAAAGATCCAGGCCCCTATGCTTAAACACTGAAGAAAACATCGACCTATACCCCTCGATGGTAGAGGAAGACAAATTCCTATCAGTCCTCTGGCAAAGAAAAAAGTCAGCTAACTGGCTTATGGAGGTTTCAGAAGATGAAATGTTGTTATGTCGATACCATCCTCAGAAAACTGACAACTTGGATTGGTAGAGCCTGCTAGAGGAAGATCTGCACCTAGCAATAGCTTCTGCAGCTTGCTTTGTGAAGCCTTTTGCTCTGACGAGGCTCCTGACAGTCTGAAGCCAGTGAGGGCCACAGCAGACAATCCTTGATGAAACCTGAGGAAGTGGGGCTGTTTGAGCAGCGACTGTTTTTTGTGGCAGGAGTCTTGGGAAGTCCACTAATAGATGCAACAGAGCCAGAAACCATTCCTTCCTGGGCTAAAATGGAGCAATCAGGGTCACTGAGATGTTCTGGTGAGAGAAGAACTTGTTGATCACCTACCAAGCTGATCAATACGAAAGGTGGGAAGGCTTAGGCATCCAGGCCCGTCCAGTCCAACAGCACGGCATCCATCGCCCATGCGAGAGGGTCTGGGACTGGGGAGCAAAAGTGAGGTAGATGATGATTTCTCAACGTTGTGAAGAGGTTCACAGCTAGTTTGCCCCCAAGTTTCCATAGATCATCGCATATAAGGGAGTCCAGAGTCCACTCTGTCAGTAAAACCTGATTGCAGCAACTCAACTTGTCTGCGAGGACATTCCTTTTTCCCATGCACGAAGCGAGTGTTATTTTTCACCTGGTACTGCTCCGCCCAGAGAAGGTCTTTTGCCGTCTTGTAGAGAGAGAAAGAATGGATGCCCCTTGTTTACGGACGTAAGACAGTGCTGTGGTGTTGTCTGCGTAACCTGCTACTACTTTGCCGATAACTAGATGAGAGGTCTGGAGACCCAGATGAATAACTTTTTAGTTCCTTCACATTGATGTGAAGCGCTCTCTGATCTACAGACAACATTCCTGAACTCTTTTGACTCCCTAGAAGGGCTCCTAACCTAGATCTGAAGCGTTGGAATAAATTTCTAGGTTGGGGTCAACAGTAGAAGAGACTCTCCTTTTCAAAGTCTTTCTACAGACAACCGCCACCGAAGGTCCATCTTGATCTCTGAGATGGGGAAAATGAATGAGTCCAGTTTGGTTTTCCTGCTCCAGCATGCTTTCAGATAAAATTGAAGAGGCCATATGTGAAGTCTGCCCAGCTTCATGAACAGTTCTACCAAGGCCAAGGTCCCCAGCAGACTCATCCACTGAAGTGCTGAGCAAGTCCTGAGGTCTAGAAACTCACAGAGAGTCTGGAAACAGGAGTTGATCTGTTTGGGAGGGAGGAAAACCCAAAAAGTCTGAGTTCAGAATCATCCCTAAATAGGGAATCTTCTGCGTCAGAACTAATTGCGACTTGTGAAAGTTGACCAAAATGCCCAACGCCTGCATCACGCAAAGTGTCTTTTTTAAGTTTTCTGTGCACTTCTCCTCCAAAGGAGAGCAGAACAGCCAATTGTTGAGATAGAAACAAACGTTGACATCGAGAAGGTGAAGTTATTTTTCAAGAGGAGCAAGGATTCGAGTGAACACTTGTGGGGCAGTGGACAGGCCGAAACATAAGGCTCAAAACTGGAGAACTTTGCCCAGACACACAAAGCACAGGAACTTTCTTAAATCTGGATGTATTGGGACATGGAAACAGGCATCCTGCATGCCCAAGGTGACCATCCAGTCACCCTGATGGATAGAGGACACAACAGAGTGACTGGTTTCCATATGAAATTTGGTTTCCAGCACAAACCAATTCAGGGCACTGGCATCCAGAACTGGTCTCCAGCCCCCAGATGACTTAGGGACCACGAAGAGACAGTTGTAAAATCCATCTGAGTTGAGATCCAAAATCACTTCTACTGCCTCTGTGATGAAGGGACTCTACTTCATGAGAGAGGGTGGCAAGCTTCTTGGAGTAAGCTGAGTAGGCAGTCAAGTTGATCGGTGACTTGGATAAGGGAGGTTTCTCTTGGAAAGAGATGGAATATCCTTCCCTCAACAATTGATCTATGCAAGATGCTGCCCCTCTGCAGCTACATTCCTCCCAGAAGAGGTGTAGCCTGGCTCCGACCGGGGTGCAAAGGGCTGAGTTCTCATTTCTTAGTGGCTGATTTAAAAGAAGACTTCTTGATCGATTGGGGTGGGGGGTAGATTGGTCAGAGGTCTAGGCTGAGATCTAGGCTTTCCTCCTTGAAAGGGCTGCTGTAGAAGAGAGAAGGACTTGGTCATTGTTGCGGGAGCTTCCTTAAGCTGCTTGGAAGATTGAGCCAGAAGATCAGTTGTAAACTTCTTCTGAAGGTCAGACAGATCTCCTTAACAGTACCTTGGGGGAAGAGATGGGATCTGTCTAATGGAGAGAACAAGAGGGCTGACTTCTGTGTTGTGGTGACTCATTTGGTGGCGAAGGAGCACCACAGTCCTCGCTTCTTCAAAATTCCCATTGAAAACTGGGAGGTGAGCTCGCAAGAGCCATCCCTGACTGCCTTGTCTACACAAGACAATACTCCCAACCAGTCAGAAGAGAAGTCCTTGGCCAAGAGCAGACAATCCTCGATCTTCCTAGCTAAAGCCCCCATCATCCAATCAAGGAAGCTAAAAATTTCTGATACCTTGAACAGGTTCCTGACAAGATGGTCCAGTTCGGACGACAAGAAGGAAATCTTGGCTGCGGAGAACGCAGAACAATGTGTGGCGTCAACCAAACCAGAGAAATCTCCCAGGGAGGAGGCAGAGACTTCCAAGAAGGGAGCTTCCCCAGTGGCATACAAAAGATACTTTTTCTTGAGAAGTTTGGAAGGAGGGAAGGCAAAGGTTACTTTACCTTGGTCCCTCTCCATGGCCAGCCACTCGTCCACTTCTCGAAGAACTTTCTTCAAGGAAGAGGAAAGCACTAGTTTGGGGGGGGAGGGCATATGTCAGCAGTCCGTTTTCTCATAAGGAATATCAAGGCTGGGGAATCAGGAGCAGCAGGCTCAATGAAGTCTGGAAAATTTGCCAGAAAGAATCTCAGCAACAACGAATAAGCAGACAAAGGAGCGGTATCTTGTTCCGGTTTATTCTCGTCTGACGAGACAGGATAAGGTGTCCTTGCTCTTGGAAAAGACAATTTTCTTCTTTAAAAAGCCAGTGAGCTCCTCAAGTTGACGCTGAATCAGGGCTAAAGCAGAATCTTCCTGAGCTGAAAAAGAGGGAAGAGGCGCCGAGTGTCCCACTGTTGGCGTTGAGCGGTCGGGTGCGGAAACTTTAAGCAGCAAAGCAGGCGCCAAGCGAGTCGGAGATGGGTGCTCTGAGCTGAGAGAGCACTTAGCAGGCGGTGATGGGCACTTACTCGAAGTACCATGTCGCTTTGAGATCAAAATAGGGCACTCGTGACTTGAAAAAGGTTCCGGACTATCCCAAGAAGACTGATGACGAGCCAAAGAAGTGGTAGTAGGCGGAACAGTGAAACTGCAGGAGGGGTGAGGACTCACACGAGCCTCCTCATATCTTTTGACAAGAGGGGAGCTGTCAGCCACATTGGAGCCTCTTCAAAGGGCGAGAGATGGAAGATCGACACTGCTGATGCCTTGCATCCAGCAGTCTTCCAAATCTGACGACAGACAAGAGGCACTGAACGAGACGCCCTTCCAATGGCGCTCTGTTGTAGACTGGGACCTTGCAACAGGCTTGACGGAGGGGGCAACTGCCGGTGGGCAAACCCCACTGGCCTTCTTGGACCTCCGGTATGTCTTCTCCCTGGTGTGGGGGAGCAGGACAGTGACCTTTGTCTAGGAGCACTGATGGGACAGGCAGCCACCTCCTCAACACTCAGAACATTGTCACTAGGGACAGCACTGACACTTTCCACTGATTTCAACACAAAATCCCTGAAAGAGGAACCTAATTCCATAACAGTATTGGCCAGGAATTCAAATTTTTTTTTTACCAAATTTTGCTTTGAGACTGGCAATGGCGTTGGGATCAGAAGCACGGGAACCTGGTAAAGGAGTTTGGTGTAAAGGAATAGGAGGGATAAGGATGGGAGATATAGCATGAATCAAAGAAACAAAGCTATCTTCTACCACGGTAGATAAAGAAGGAATCTACTGACTAGCTCTACTTTTGGCTCTAAGAGCCACCTTCCTTTTCCTATTTCAGTCTAATTTGTCCAGATGGGACTTCAAGGTCTCCCATTTACTATCCTCCAAATCCTGATATTCCGGATATGTAAGCTCTCTACTACATTCCTGCCCCCTAAACTTGACACACTTGGTGTGTGAATCATAAGTCACCTTAGCAAGTCTAATTTTACACCCCTCGATACAATAACGAATGCTTGAAGAACTGGAGTCAGACATATTTGACTGTCTTTGGAAATAAAGTTACCAAACAATGTTACTAAGATAGAAAAGGCCACCACAAAAACGTGAGAAAATACTTCACCAAAAATACGGGAAAAAATCCAAAAAAGATGAAGCAGCACCTGCACAAAACTACCGATGTTAATCGGTAGCGCCACCGCAAAAATTTGAATTTTGTTAGACTGCCGCATAGAAAGCTAGTAGCTATGTAATTGCTTGGTAAGTCACTTTTATAAAAATAAGAATTATAAACAAAGATATAAGCTAATTGACAGGGGGCATTTCCCACAATTTTGAACTTTAACACACTGATCCAAATTCTGTCTTGTCAACCATAACACATTTATCCATATTCTGTATTTTCAACCTTAATATATTTGTTCATATTCTGTATATCAAGTCACTGGACAAACACTGGACTTCCCTCAACAACAATCATCCCAGAATTATCTCAGATCTATCACCCAATCGATGAAATTATAAATGGGAAAAGATGTAGACTGATTAAAAGATAAAATCTCAGAATCTTCCATTTAAACACATTTGTTCATAATCTGTATACCAAGTCATTTAACTTTCATTAAATTTCCCTTAACAACAATCTTCCCAAAATGACATCAATTTCAACAACCTATCTTTCCCTGGTAAGTGAAATTAAATGCCCATCTTATTTCAGCTTCAGCTAATGAAGTTTCCATTGTAATATCAGTCAAAACAAAAAATACTGCTCTATGTCATATGCAAAAGTACATTATAACCATGTGCTCAATTCTGGAATTAATCACTCCTAGAAGTTTGACTCTTTACAATATACATTTGCATAACTCCTTACATTAATATGATGTAGCAGACCAAACAGTAAACTTCAAAAGAAGGGAAATAGCCAGAGATGACTCTCACAAAATAACAGCAGGGACAATGCCACCATCTGTTAAGGCTCTCTCACCTCTTGTGTTAACAGTTATCTCTTATCAGATTACAAAAATGTTTGTACTTACAAGACACGGTATTTAGCCTACCATGAATGATTATTTATGTTGCCATAATGACTAATAGTATTATATTGTGATAAGAGCATGAAAATACAGGTGTAAACAATGAACAATACCTGTTCAAGGCCTGGCTCTTCAATATTTGAAGACTGTCGTCATCTTTAAAGAAACTTTGTATTTTTTCTGATTTTCTCTTCTAAATATCTAAGCTATAGAAGTTTCACTTTGTCCAACAGCCACTCTTAAACACTTTTAAGTAATTGCCTGTTGTTATTTATGACGAAGTCAGTTTTAATGCAATATCTACCAGCCTCCTCATAACCTTTTTGCTCAGACACCCAAAATGCAATCTATGGAACAAAATGATCCTCATCCAAGTGTAGGAGGTTGTATGATAACTTACAAATTGTTCAAATGTGCTCAAAAACTTTCAATCAGAGAAGGCAGTGAGTCAATGAGTGTCCTATGACAACTGAAGATTTAGACCAATGTTTAAGCTAATATAAAAGACAATAGCCTCTTCATGTCCTTTTTTCTTTTTATTACATACAGTTTTGGAGTCATCTGAGCCTTTTACCATGGGAAACAATGCCCTCATATGCCATACTAGTTCATGCAATATTTTTGCGGTTACTGCAGTCTACTGACCAATATTATTGATTATATATAAATCCTACAAGGCAACTACAAAAGAATGTGGGTGGACAGTGCCATAGTCTCAAGACCCTCAGTCATGTATGTTTACTGTTCAAGTTTTTGTTTGCTTCAATAATTTTAAGATGTCTATAGCACTGTCCTTCCTTCTCTAACCATTTGACTTTTGGACAGTTTTTCTCAGCGAGTTGCAACTATGCATGTTAATGATTAGAAATTATGCAATACCGTACTGGCACGTTTCAATCTTCATCCTCCCAATGTAATCAAAAGTTGACTTTCTAAGTCTTCATATAAATACTACGCAGTACCTTGAATTCACACTTTCTCCTTCACCACCAGTAAAGCATTACTTCTTGCCTTGAGGTTGGAAGGCAGCAGAAAGCGCACATTTTTGTACTGTCCCGTTCCCAACCCTGGTTACTGACTTTCAGCCAAGATATGGTTTTTGGATGGGAGGTGGATGAGGAGATGTTTTACATCTGTAATTCAAAATACATCAATCTCTACATCAACACTTCCTAGGCTACATTCAATGGAACAATTGTTAAACTAAAGAAACTCATGAAAGCTAGGAGGAGTCAGAAAGCATTAACGTATTCCATCATAAGAATTGTTTAAATTGGTTAAAAGCATTAGGTAATCAACGACAGAAAAGCAAAACAGATTGCGTAAGTGCTGTGCTCTAAAACGACCATTTATGCTAAAAGCCAATAGTAACTCCCAATTCTGGCTGTGTTCAAGAATTTACTAAATGAGAAATAAAATCAATGGCTAGGGACTTTGAAATGATGCCATCATTTAACTATACTAGTATACACCTACCTTCTTATTCAGTGGCCCCATAGAGTTATGGAAAAATGCCAAAATGACCGTCATTCCACAATTTACATCAAATCTGAATTATTGTATTAAAGGGATGCAACCTAACTCAAAGTGTAAGTCCTATCTGTCCAAGGCTTCCCCCTCTCCTTGGACTTTAGATTTAACCAGGTCTAGGGGGAAGTCATACAGTACTTTAGGGGGGTGCATGCTACAATTTAATCAAGATTGCCAAGTTCTACTTGACTGGGACACCCTTATGCTAACTTGACCTAGTGCATAATAAATACTAATATTATAAAAATTCATCCTAACCATACAATGCACTCCAAGTCTTAACTATCTCCCTTTAGCATTGCAGAGCACATTCCTTACCTTATAGTTGGCCAAACTGCTTTGTGGAGGCGAGGCATTTACCACTGGAAAGGATTACAACACCACCATATGGATAGGCAATTCATAGTTAGTTCCCTCACCCTAGGCAAGTCTTACACAGAAGTATCCACAAACTCATCAGGAAAACTGGTGAAGCTTTTACTGTATTTTATATAAGAAAAGAAAAAGACTGCAAAATATTCAAATATAGCAAATGTCCTATGAACGGCTAGCCCTTCCTGAAATAACGTCCAAATAATAAGACTCATAATGCAATGCAGGTCTTTATATCTTTACTTATATGTAACTCACTCAACTTGCCACCTGTATTCCTTATGGTTTATAAATACTTGATTTTATGGAATTAAGGCAGCCAAGCCAAGCTAAAAGTACCAGGATACTTTCATTCATTCTGTGCTTAAGACTGTACAGATGCTTTCAGCCAATCAGTTCTTCAGACCGTGAGGATGGAGATGGAGTGGGTGGACAGAAAATTTGATAAAGAAAATAAAGGAGATGAAGTACTATAGGTGGAACTAGAATAAAACCCCACAACTGTACCATGTAGTGACAGTCTGAAAGGTTGGGCACCAAGACTAAAGATAACAGGAATGGAGGTAAAGTTAAATGCTAAAATGTGGGCGCACCCAGGGGCTGAAGAAATACTACAAACACCCGAAATAATGCCTATGGTACACCACAAAAATAGGATAAATGGTACCATAAGGAATGACTGAACTTCCTTCAGTTATGCTACCATTAGCTGGTGTGTCTATAATCAAGCTAACTTCTCAAACTTTACGCCTTACTTCCACGAGATACATCCCCACCTAACCTTTGCTTGGGAGGGGGGGGGGAGCCCTGACCTGGCCAGAGGTGAAGAACCCCCCCTATCCACAGTGTGTATGAAACAGTTCCACCATATTACCAAAATCTGAATGCAGACATGAACCTTGTATTTTCAAACTGTTTGTCAAATGTTTAATACATATCACAACATACCTTGCCTATCTCAATTCACTTGTTTTACATAATCCTATATATGCATACTTTCCTACTAAGGTCTTACCTAATACAAGATAACTGTATGCAGTCTATGGGTGGAGATGTGTAAGACCAATTACACAATGATCTGCACAATATGTGTCCAATGGTCAGAAATGCATAAACTACAACAAAAGCAATTATAAAAATAAGCCTATCCTACGCCTACATGGTTCACGAATGGTGAAATTTTTCATGTATTTGGCAGAAATAAAACTTCATTGTAAGACTTACATAACATTTACTCTAACTCGACAACACCCCAGCTGAAGCCATAACATTACCGCTGCCCACATGGCTAGGGGAGGCCTGAACCTTTATAATACCGAGTGCAATTAAGCCTAGACAAGTGTATTTTGCCAACTGAAGTGAAAAATTAAAACTGCGACATCACGAGCGATTCTAAGCGGCCTTAAACAGCCGCCTGGAAGGCGAAATTCGGCGAGGGGCAAGAAGGAGGGTCATGGTTGAGGAAGAATGTAAACAACCGCAGACGTGAAATACGGCAACCTAGGCTAAGCAAACCACTCGTCAAGAATAAGAAGCTGGAATGCGGATATTCAAAAATACCTTATCCCGAAAAGAGGCAATCTGACGTGGGGCAGATCACAAAACGTAAGTGAAAACGATGGCCCTGACGGTTAAATGTGTTAAAAGCCTTAAAATACGTGACAACCTGCATTATTTCATTCACAAGTTCGCTCTACGGCGCCAACACACAAGTCAATTTCATCGACTTTCCCTGAGTAAATGAAGGACAATTAGAGATTGTCAGTCTATCTGGCATTAGTTCAATGGTTCGTAATTCTTTTCATTACCTGAAAGGAATGGGTAACTGACATACTCACATGTCTTCGTTAGAGTTTTCAATCTTACCGGGAGTAGTATTCTTCCGAGATACCTGCCATGTTGGTTTGGAGTCCATAGCATGGCAAGACTACTCGAAAATAATACACATATTTAGCAGAATTTTATTTTCTTAAAATATTATATAATAAGTAGATAAATATACAAACGATAAAAAATATTTTTTAAATTTATTGAAATTGATTCTGTATATAACAAAATTATATGCTCTTCAAAATTAGATAACAAAATATGATCAAATGTAAACAAACCTTTCGATTACTTTTGGGCCACTTAGTTATGGCGGCCCCCAGTGCCAACGTGAAACGTTGTTTCTCTCTTTAAGAGATTTAGAGTGTAAAATCTAGTTGAGTCAAAAGTTTGGTGCTAATTAAGTTCTTATTTGACTATTGTCCTTAATGAGCAGACATGAAGGCTGAAAATAAGGTTGTTGAAGGGAATGTAGGTTCGGAAAACCGGGCGAGGGTTCGCAATGTTCCTCGCCATGTTCTGGACGCATTTGAGAACCTGGTCCCTGATGATCCACCCGGCCAGGCAAAAGCTTCAGTTGTGATTTTAAAACACGCAGATCAACTCTTGGCCAACCACTCCGTAAGTATATAATGTCTCCCATCTCATGCTGCTCCATTTTGCTGTTTTCTACCCCGTTAATCTGGGTTAGGCTAGCATGTGCATTCCCAGTATCAGTGTGGTCTCAGTCCTATTTCAGTTCAGAAGCTTTGCCTAATTTGTAATGAAAATTCTGCCTTTATATAGCTTACTGTCATAGCGATACAAATAATTTTGGTAAAGTTTAACCTAAGTATCAGCCACCCTTGCACGAACTCAAGGCCTAACCTAAGCCTGTGTTCGGTACAAGCCCCACATACATGGCCTGATTGATTTAACAAACAAAAGATAGTACATAGGCTAAGGTTTCTAGATAACAGCACAGTAAATTTGGGATGGATTTTATGGTACCAAGCAGATTAGGGGGATCTGTGCACACAGCATAGAAACTATATAGCCTAGGATACTAGTATGAAAATATCATACCGTTGTATGAAATGATCCTTGGCTGTTGAAAAAGAGGATGCTGTTAAGACAATATCTGACCTGTCAGTAGGTGGCTTTCTGTAATTACCTTCAACTTAAGTAGTTCAACACTTGCCCTTAGTGGTGAAACTCTGACATTTTTTTCTGGAGCAGCTTTGGGTAGTAGGGACTACCTAAGCAGAGTAGGGAGGCGGTTATTCAGTTTACTTGGGGTGCTCCCTTCCTGCTAGATCAGGGCATGGTGCCTTAAGTTATGTTACAAAGGTAAGGTCTGTGTAGGTCAGGACACAGCATTCTGGGAAAGGTTGGGATTTCTCAGTCCTACCTCTATCTCCCTAGCCTACTCTGCATTTGCTCCACAGCTTCATGTTCTCCTTTGGCCAGCTGGGGTTTATCATTGCCAATGTACTTCACATTGCGAATTGTGGTCATTACTAAAGGGTGTTTGCAGTTTCCATGTAAACCCCTGGCTGCACCCAATGTTTAGCCTCATACTTTACTTCCATTACTGTTTCCTTTCTTCCATCTTGCAGCCCAGCTCAAACTAATATATACAGTACTTTTTGGCTAGTTCAGATAGGTTTCCACCAAATTTCATCCATGGATCCTTGTATTTCAACTCAGTTAGGCTAGTCGTCTAGATCTCATCATCTTGCTTTCCAACCACTCCAACTCTCTCCTTCCAGTCTTATACTAGTTTAAGAATTAGGACCCATATCTGACATTGCAAAAACAAGCATGCTTACAGCTGCTTAAACTCAAGCTCATAGCTGCTTATACTTATGCTCACAGTGATTCTCAACTGATTGTTGTAGTTATGAAGTTCTTTTGGTTATTTGTTATAAAAGCAGCTGCATACAGTCTGTTGTGTGAAGTTGACCCAAGCTTTGTTGTGAATACCTTAATTTCGCTTGTCAGCTTGTTGATTGAAATGGATGTATGAATTGCAGTGATGTTAGATATTATATACTGTACTAGTATACAATATGAGAATACTGTGAGACAAAATATTTCTGCTATGCAATAAAGTTAGTTTAATTTTTGTCAGACATTTGTTGACAGTTAACTGTCAAATAAGATGACACAATAATGTAATTTTTTAAAAGACTTCTTTATTATATATATATATATATATATATATATATATATATATATATATATATATATATATATATATATATATATATATATATATATATCAGGGGTTCTCAACATTGATCCATGGCAAATTAAAGATAGATTTCATAAAATAAATGCGTATTAATTTGGATAAATAGGCTACAAGTAAACTGGATTTTTTAGAATATTTTCAAAAGATTGTTGCACTCATCCGTAAGTGATTTAGTGAATTTGATGTTATAAACTGTAGTATTATTAAGATACAGTAATACCTCGATCATACACGCTTTGAGTAGCACGAATTCACAGACACGAACTATTCTTTGGAACCTAAGTAATTGGCATACTTGATCTTTTCACAGACACACGAAATTTGTGAAATCCTCAAGTAACCCTGCAGAAGTGGTTATGTATCATTTTTGAAGTCATTTATAAGTTTTCATGCTTTTATGTGTAATATTAGTATGAAAAATTTGTATTTTTATTTTTGTACATAAAAACTGTGTCATAATTTGTAAAATCAGTCAAAATCCCGCAAAACAGCTGTCGATGCAAACATTCTCTCTCTCTCTCTCTCTTCTCTCTCTCTCTCTCTCTCTCTCTCTCTCTCTCTCTCTCTCTCTCTCTCTCTCACTGAGGTAAGAGAGATTTTTTATGCATGCAGTGCTCCCCCATTTTTATGCTGGGATAGGTAGCAAAAATCTCCTCTAAAAATGCTTATAACTGCCAAGTAACTTGTACCCCTTAAACTAATATGCTTATGACTGCCTATTTTAACATTTCACTGCTTAATTTGATAGTTCAAGCAAAAATATACCTTAAATTATCATGCTAAAACAATTTAATATTTCAGACAACAATACACCCCAAAACACCCAAAGTAACCTCACATTACAGTACTCTCCTACTACTGTTACTCTTGAGTAGGCTATATACACCCCTAAAATGCTTATAACTGCTTATTTTAACAGTTCATCGCAAAACTGGACAGTTCAAAGTAAAATTTACCTCAGACTATCATCCCAGAACACCCTAACATCATTTCTAAGTCATGATGCAAAATTAAGTATACTAGCCTACAACTGTTACTCTTAAGTACAGTATCCCATATCATTCTGACACATATTTTCTTTGGCCTATGTAACTTTGCGCATCGTTCTGTACATACTGTCTTGCACTGGGTGTACATTTTATGTATTTTATTTTCCTGTGTCGTAAGATGATTTTGAAATTATATTTACTACACAGGTACGTATTTAAGGATAGTACTAGTATTTTATAGAGCATCTAAAATACGTGGGTAGTTTAGAACAACAGGATACGGACCACCAAACAGAATGCTAGGTTTGTTACGTCGTATTAGTATTTTCGTGATTATGTACAAATACATTTATAATAAAAAAATTATTTACTACAGTAAGTTCCTGGTTTACGTCATTTTGTGGTTAGTCCTCACCATCTTCCATAAATTTATTAAAGAGTTCTTGTGCCATCATTCTCTCTCTCTCTCTCTCTCTCTCTCTCTCTCTCTCTCTCTCTCTCTCTCTCTCTCTCTCAGTATACATATATATACTGGGGAAACAGCAAAATAGCTATACTGTAACAGGTTATTTCACTTACAGAATATATTTATATTATATTGATGATCTCATCACCATAAAAATATATAAAATCTGAATATCATACATAGGCTCCAGTAGCAATTTTTGTGGCGACATAATCTCTCTCTCTCTCTCTCTCTCTCTCTCTCTCTCTCTCTCTCTCATATCTGTAATGTATTATAGATGTTTTGCTGTGTTTTTTCAGTAGGCTATATGTATACTGAGAGAGAGAGAGAGAGAGAGAGAGAGAATGATGGCACAAGAATTTTTTAATAAATTTATGGGAGATGGCGAGAACTAACCACAAAATGATGCAAACCAAGAACTTACTGTGGTAAATCATTTTTCTTTTATCGTAAATGTATTTGTACGCAATCACGAAAATACTAAAATGATGTAACAAACCTAGCATTCTGTTTTGAGGTACGTGTCTCATCATTCTAAACTACCCATTATTTTAGATGCTCTATACAGTACTAGTACTACCCTAAAATATGTACCTGTACAGTAAATATCATTTCAAAATCATCTTACAATATAGGAAAATATCAGTGTACGTAAAATGTAAGCCCAGTGCATTACAGTAGGCACAGGACGATGTGCAAAGCTATCTAGGCCAAAGAAAACATTCATGTCTGAATGATAGAGGATACTTAAGAGCTATAATAGCTGTAGGCTGGTATACTTAATTTTGCAACATAACTTAGAAATGATATGAAGGTGTTCTGGGCTGATAATTTGAGGTATATTTTTGTTGGAACTGTCAAGTTTAGCGATGAACTGTTAAAATAGGCAGTGATAAGTGTTTTAGGGGTGTATATAGCCTACTTAAGAGTAACAGTAGTAGAAGAGTACTGTAATGTAACGTTACTTTGGGAGTTTTGGGGTGTATTTTTGTTTGAACTATCAAATTAAGCATTGAAATGTTAAAACAGGCAGTGATAAGCATTTTAGTTTAAGGAATACAAGATAGTTGGCAGTTATAAGCATTTTTAGAGGGAATTTTTGCATTTTTGCTGATTTTGCATTTTCGTGGTAAGTTCCGGAACCTATCCCGAGTAAAAATGGGGGAGCACTGTAAATGTGTATATAGTTACTTTTTTTATTAATTTTTTCATATTTTCCATGCTACAATTATAACTTTTTGCCTGTATATCCTAAATTATTTAGAATTTAAAAGAATATAAAAAATAGATTTTCGAGTCTTTTCTCTGAGGATCGGAGAGAGGGGGTGTAACCTAAACTGTCAATTATCCAGACATGTTGACATATTGACCACAAAGGGTAGACAATGTTGCCCACTGATTGTCGGAAGGATACTGAAAAATCTCTCTCTCCTTCATAAATCATGAATTTCCATCTTTTGATACCTAATGTAAGAGTAACTTCTCTCTTTGTCTTTCCAAAGTTATTCTCTCTTTCTCTGTCCTAAATCATGAATAATTCTCTCTCTCTCTCTCTCTCTCTCTCTCTCTCTCTCTCTCTCTCTCTCTCTCTCTCTCTCTCTCTCTCTCTCTCTCTCTCTCTCTCTGTACTGTAATGACATATGAATTACAGTATTAAGCTAACTTGCATTATTTTGTCATATTTAGGGTTTAAACCCTAGAAATAAGCATTTACTTTATCTATTAGCATTTTTAGTGACCATACCAAACTTACACGAATCCTCACCTTACACGAGGGGTTCTGGAACCTAACCTAAAGAAGTTTGAGGTAGTATATATATTACTGTATTTTGAGTAATGTTGATTCAGGATAAATTTGTTATATTTAATCTTTATATTGTTACAGTCTCACAGATTTGTTACTATTTTTTATTTTATTTATTTGTTTTTTGCAGGGTTTTACCTTTCCCGAAGATGTACTGTATATCATCAAGCGACTTGTCAGTGGGTTGGTTTCTCACAGGCAGAGAGTTCGAGAAGGTTTCTGTTCAACATTGCAAGCTCTTCTGCAGCTCCATCCCACCACCGTATCTTTGACGTACACTACTATTCAAGAACTTTGCGGAAAGAAAAGGAATCTGTCAAAGGAGGTAATGTTCAGAATAGATATACAGTACTGTAATGTATTAGCCTCTATTGTATTTCATATATTGTGGATTGTTGTCATAATATATATGATTTAAGATCGGTGTTTTTTCGTTAAGTTGAATGGTTTTCCTCTTACAAATAATTAAAACTTTTCTCGTGCCTAAGTTGTTGCTTAAGGTTTTATGGTATATAGCAAATTATCTTTTATTATTACCCATGTTTAGTTGTTTTATGGATGATTATGCTTTGCTTTGTAAATGATTGGTCAGTGAAATTATTGGTAATTTTAATCTAAATAGAAATTCATTGAGAAATTTTTTTTCATAAAATTTATAGTGGCCAAGACAATTTATCACGTATTTATACTTGTGTTTTGTCTTATCTTTTGCAGGAGACAAGAGATTTTCTCACTGGAGAGCTTATTGGATATGGTGCCCTTATTCGGTCAGGCCATGTTAAGAACAATGTTGCCATGAGACAAGACATTATTAGAAGGCTGTTCGCAATTAGGGAAAAGAAACAGTACTATGATATCATTGTTGCCAACTATTTTGTGCACATGATGGAAAAGGTGAACACGTTTGTTCCATTTTAAGTTATGGGAAATGGTATCCATTTCCTTTTATATATTGCATTGCATTGCCAAAAGTTTAGCTATGTATTTTCTTTAATGTATTGCATTGTGTTGCAAAAGTTCACCTAATATTGGTCATTACTCACATAAAACCCTTATGGCTTAAATTGTTTTGCTTAATGTTGGTTAGACATTTTTTTATTCTTCATTTTTCTTTGCAGTTCACCAAATCTGTTATTCAACAAGAAATTCTAAGGGAATTGTACCAGGAACTGTCAGTGCCTGTAAAGGACTTGACCCCAAGTAGACTGTGGTTGAGACTCGTCATTCTGAGAAAATTCCCTGAGAGTGCACCTGAAACATTTGCTGACACGCTCTTACCCAAAAACTATGTCACAATTGGGGCCATTATTGTAGTAAGTATATAAGTATTTTGAGTCTTGTTGTCCAGATGTAAGGAGCATTATGTGAGGGCTAGCTATGAGCATTTCTCTATTTTTCTAATATCAAATTGTTAAAATCCATCATTGCATATTTTTATGACATAAAATACTAAAATCCATCATTGCATAATTTTATGATACTACTTTTTCCTGTATTTTTTGTGTTGTTGACATTGAATGAAATAGTCTTCAGTTATCAAGGAAACTTGGAGTTTATAAGTAATTTCCTGTAGTTGCTCAGTTGCTGATAATTTATACTGTAGTCAGAGCAGAGTTTTTTAATGTTCAGCTTTATTAATACAGAGTAAAACTGAATTTCTAGTTTAAGAGACAAATAAAAAAATAACTTACATAACTTGGTCATCAAGTGGGGTCCATTAGGGACATGAGCAAGTATTTGATGTTCACTGTTTTAATGCATATTTTTATATATTACAATAGTTCAATTAGACCAGTGCATCACATTTCCAAGCTCCTGCAGGGCTCATCCTGTGTGCAAACATATTCTCAGGAATGACTGAAATTGCTTGAGTTTATATTCTGCCAAGTAAATATGGAGATGCTAGAGTTTTCTATCCAGTTCTGAGATTTTGCATCCTTCGGAAGTCACTGAGAGTCTGCTCTTTTCGTATGTTTGGGTTGCAAGCAAACAGCTTAAGCTATCCTGACTTGACATCATCTGAACAGATTTTTATCAAGCTGAAAAGAGGGGTTACTCATCAGTTCTCAGTTTCTCTTTTAGGTTAAAATAGAAATTGAATTTACATTTTTCATTTTAGAAAACTTCTATCAACATGCCCAATGTTCATCCTTGCTTAAGTGAAACAATATCAAGCCTAGCCCTACTCAGGAAGAATGACAAGGAGTCACAGGTAGTCCAGTTTTGGCAGAAAGGACTAGCACCTTATTTGAAAGCACCTACTACAAATTGCTTGCAACTTCTTTTTAATGGTTTACAGGTAAGTGTGACTTTTTGTTGACTATTTTTTTTTATTTTGTCATAATGGTGGGGACACTCAGATCATAAAATCAGTTCAATTCTGCTTTGTTGCTATAGAAAAAAACTGTTTTGTTGAGAAGCTGTTCTAAATTGAAATGTTTCAAAGGATTTTGTCAAGAGCAAAAGGAGGCAGAAGGTTATTTGTTTTACCATGTGAATGACTGATCAGATGCTTGTGAATCCTGAATGTGTTTGGTTAAGGAAATGGCAGTGGTACCTAACCAAGAAACTTCAAAAGTGAATGGATGGAGAGAGGTTCATGTATGGTAGATCTAAAGCGAGTTGAATTTAGATTTATATTTTAGAAGCTTTTTGTAGTTAATTAGATCGAGAACAAAGTTAAAAGAATCTGCGCATTAGACACTGGAGGAACTGAGTAGTTTAACTGGGTATAGGAAGTAGACACCCTCTGTTTACAGATGTATGAGACTGGAAACCCTCGAAAAGAGAAGAAAAGGATTTTGGGAGTAAAAGATCCCAGATGAACATGAGATTGAGATTGGAGCAGAAGTAGCACTATCAGGTACAACAGGAGCAGAATAATTGGGATGCCATTGGTTGGAGGTTTTGCAGTGTGGTCTTTGTGTATTGTGTTATTTAATACCTGGAACTATTCATGGAGAATATTGTTTCACTTTCAAAGTTTGAATGACAGTCCTTAAATATTTGGCAGTTGTTGAATTAGCAAATTACAAATTGTTCGTAAGTACTAGCACAGTAGTCACCACCAGTAATGGTTGCCACATCTGAAGCCAGACATAATGGAAAGATTTTGTTCTGTTACCTTCGGCTAGTGGGGATAAAAATAACAGGAGGTGTCCTCCAAGTAATATAATGAACTTACAGCTAAGCTGGTTACATTACGAAATCAGAAAAGTCACTGAAGATAGAAGTTGTTGTTCGAAAGATAAGGTCAGATACAGATAATAAAGAATTTGTTTCTGGAATTAGGATTTTTGCATTATTTGGTGCTCTTTTTAGTGTTTCCTTATTGTTTTCATGCATTATTGACTCGTTTGCTGACGTTCAAAGTGCAATCTCCAGTGTATTTTGCATTTCATATTTTTTTAACGTACTGTTTGTGCATTATTATTGTAGAAGTGGTGGTTTATGATTGTGGAAAAAAGTTTTGCTCAGAAAGTTTTATTTTATGTAAGTAACTTACTAAGTAGTTATGTAGTTATAGTTTCTAACTAGTACGACAGCTTAAATTCAAAATTCGCGGCAGCACTTTGGTTATTTAGTGCAGGTGACCAGTACCTCCCACTAACGGCAATATCCGAGTCAAGTTTATAATTTTTTGCAAATTGATTAACTTCCTTGGTTTCTACTTAATAAATAGAAAATCTGCTACTAGTGATATAGAAATGGTCATTGTCCACTTAGCCTAGCATAGCTTGGCTATAGACTGTTTGCCTGGGTAGAAATCACTCAGGCAGACTAGCATGAAGAGCAAAAGTTAGTTAAAATATCGGCCGAAGAATGGTTGATTTTTCAATGAGTAGCGTAATAAGACACGTAAACATTGCATGCGCTACCATCTTTGCCAAGTATCGTAATAATAAACTTTGCATTTGCTACCACCTTTACTGAATAGCGTAATAAAACGTAAACATTGAACTGCTACCATCTTTGCCAAGTAGCATAATAAAACATAAACATTGCGTTTGCTGCCATAGAATCGCTACTGCTTTCAGATAGTCTGAATTCTAGCCCCTTTTCCCCCTCCTTGCTTGGGACCGTAGGGGTTGTGCTTACTCTGGACCCCACCAAGACATTAGCCTGGTTGGACAGTCTTTATATGATTTTTTTTTTTTTTTTTAACCCCCTCCAGTTTTTGTCCAATTCTGAGGTTTCTGGTGAAGACTGAAAACAGCGTAAAATTCTTCACAGCCACTGAAGATATTCATGTTTATTATTGTTGTGCTCCGCTTCCTGTCAATGGTAAGGAAGCTAGTCTCTCAGTCCTTATTGCAGTTTCGCTCTTTGTTGAACAACCTTCATTGGGCTCCAGACAGAAGCGACTTGCATCTTCTCAGACCTGCTTTCCTGTGCGCCGCCAATTCCTGAACACCTTGTCCATTCCCAAGCTCCTGGCGCCAACTTCCTAGCACATGGTGCCGTCTACTGAGCACCCTGCACCTGTTCTAGAGCACTCGTCAATATCTTTTTAGTGCTTGGATGCCACCGCCAAACGCCTAACTTCCACTCACAGTGCCCAGGATTTTGCCATTATGGAATTCTTCAAACCTTTCATAGCTGATCCAGATATTTTCCACCATGAACAGTTCCGCACATGTTTTCGTTCTGTACAAAGGTGTCTTTGAAGTCCATGCAAGGCGTTGTTGAGTTCAGTAATATAGAGTCCGCATGGGTATTGATGTGTCCTCACAGCTGTCTTAGAGTCTGCAGAGTTGGCAGCTAGTCCACAAGGTTGTCTGCAATTCTGCACATGGATCTACAAGTTCACTCATTTCTCAGTGAGTCAGCATGGTTTTCAGCGAAAGGCATGTCCCACAGCCCCTTGTTTCCTTTGATTAGAAGACGAAGTTCAAATTGAGATGAACCTTAGAGAAGCAAGAAGTACCCTTCCTTGTCCCCAGCAGACTCTGGTAGTATCTTAGGCCCTTCTTATGGGATAGGGTCTTCCCAGTTCAAGGATCTGTGCTAAAGCCTCTTTACAGCACAAGTCTTCTATAGAGTCCTTGCTCTTTTATTTGACTTTGTTTTTTCAGAGTATGAATATCAGTCCTCACCTGGACAGGTGATATCTTCGATCCCCTTCGATGGAAGTGCTTGAAGGTTGTTTGATCTCAAGTCCAACCTGGGGCAGGGAAACTCATCAAGACACCTTTGTCTTTTCTCATGGCCCCCGAGTCAAGTTGGAACTACGTTGATAGCTGTCCGAACATTTACTTTTGGAAGGAAAGTTCCTTCATCCTTGAGCCTTAACCTAGTTTTCAATAACTCAGATTGAGGTTGGGGAGCCCACTTGAGGAACCGGATTTTCTGGGGCGTGGTCCCCAGATGGACAGATCCTTCATTTCTTTCTCGTAGAGCTAGAAGTTTTTCATGTAAAGTTCAATGTGTTTTGACCTTAGGCCTTTTTTTAACCTGTTTGTCCCTTCAAGGAATCTTTGTCTTCCTCTGTTTTGTTGCCCATACCATCCCTATAGCATGTGCAACATACACCATGCTACAGACCGGTCCATCAGACCTCCTCTCCTCACAAACTTCGTCACAGTCGAGGAGGAGCTACACAAGCTATAGGCTAACTGCAAGTTGCATTAACATCTTAGCCCTATTCTACCTGTGTAATGGTTCCTGAACATGCTCAGTTGTTGGTGGACTCTACAAGATCGTCCCCAACCATGTCTGCTCTGACAACCTTGCCTCAAGAGATCTACCAGGTGGTCTGCTCTTGCCCTGATAGGCTCCAAACTGTCCGAAGGCTTGTCAATTGAAGAGTCTTTTCTAGACGTGGCAGCGGCTGTTGCAAGACGTAGAAGTCAATCTTCTCTCTTCGTCTGCCAGGCTTAGGCTAGTCTAGCATAGCTATGTAGAATCCATAGGTATGCATGCAGTCAAGACTAGAGATTTGCAGTAAATAGAGAGAATACACATTTACATAATACCCACTAGCTGATAAAAATGTCAAGATCTGAATTTTAGGTTATGTATATATTGAATTGCTTTATATGCACATAAAATGAGGTACATGTTACCTATGCAGTTTTTTTTTTTTTATAGAATTCCTGGTTTCAATCATGTCCACAACTATTAAAATTTTGGGGGGTATAATCTAAGGACAATCTATTATTGTTGATTTTGGGTGACAGACAATCTGGTATGTCGGTGTTCTTCCTGGTGTCTTGATGTAGTGGAAAATCCCATTAACAGAAGGGGGTGGGTTGAAATATTCACATGACAGTGTCATTATATTTGTTATATCATGCAAATTATAATGATAGCATTAAGAGTTTTATGATGCATTGTTGTGTGTAGGCTTTTACATTCACCATATTTATTTGCAGCTTGTGTTGTTGAAGTTGAAGACAGCAGAAGAAATTTGTCAAGTATGTGATGGAGCTGTGATCACCCACCTCTTAAATGTGATGTCTCTTCATGATAAGAATTTAAGTGCATCTGCACGTGGTGTTGGATCAGCTCTTTTGCAGCTGGCAACAACCAATTATGAGGAGGATAAGTAAGTGAAGATATTTTTTTAGAGCTGTGATGTTTCGGTAGTCTTTTAGTGTAAAGTTTATTAAAGGTCCCAGCGAGCAGCAGAGGCATATGACAGGTCATTACACAAGCGCACAATGCCCTAGAGGTTGAATATGGCTTGCTCAGTACCCAAGCGCCCCCCCCCCCTCCATTCACATATGGACCTAGCTATGTAGGGTAATGACTACCGATGACTTAGGGCTAGTTGACCTATGTACTTCCCCATCACCAGACTTACTGGACATTGAAGTTTTGTTAGTGAAAATCTAGCATTATTTGAGTGGGATATGAACTCAGACTTACTTACAGACGTTGCATATCATGTACAATACTGTATTGTGTGTGTGTGTGTAAGCAGACAAAATGCAAAATAGGATAAAAAAAATAAGAGAACTGTGTCTGCCATACAATGTGTGATATCATTATCTGTATTAATATGTAAAATCTGTGGAACAACCTAAAGAAAGAATAATCTTAACCATTTTGATGTACATATTACAGTCGCATTCAGTTGGCCATAGCAAAAGTCCTCATTAAAAAACCAGGCAGTGTCCGTTTTGATCAGCTAACGGGAACTAAGCTGCTCAGTCAGATGAGGCTACATTTTACTCCAGATACAATCATCAACATAGCCAAAATCCTTCGGAAAACTATGACCAGTGTAAGTGTTTTTGATTAATTTGAATGCTGATAATGCTTCATGAATTATAGAATTCTAAGTTCTGTTTTGGTTTTACATAATCATTGTTAATGTTTTCCTGTTGAATTCATCACAAACTCATCTATAACTGATGGATATGTATGAAGAACATTTTAATATTTTATAAATGCAGTTTCCTCTTCATTAATTAGGTTAGACATGTAGTGAGTTCTCTCCCCATTTCTGTCTTACGCACTGTCTTCTTGAAGTGCCATTTGGTCCAGGTTTTCATCTGCCTTTCTCCATTTATTTCTGGACTTTCCCATCAGTGGAAGTCCTGTCACCTCAGGATCTGCTACTTATATGATTAACTGCTCTTTCCTTCTCAGTGCATATCCAAACCTTGTCAGTATTAATTGTTATTACAAGGTTACAAATTCCTGGAAAGATATTTTGTTAGAATTTTCGTTTTCATTTTATCTAATTGCTAAGCTTGTAATGAGTTGAAATATATTAAATGTGATCTACTGTATTTATTAGGTAGAAACACTTTGGGCCAGGCTCATGAGAGTCAGGATTATTATCATAGGGGTTTCATTTGAATTATCAATGATAAAAATACATTTGCTGAAATATACAACCAGTAGTTTAAGGTGTCCATAGCATTGGACACTGATGATTATGAGGTCATTGTCATTGTTAAAAATTTGTATATAAAATTGCCAGTGCTCTCTCTCTCTCTCTCTCTCTCTCTCTCTCTCTCTCTCTCTCTCTCTCTCTCTCTCTCTCTCTCTCTCTCTCTCTTATCCATGTCTGCCTGAATTCTCATTCAGTACAGGGTTTCATCTATGTCTATGATAATTTTTTGGGGTCTTCCTCTTGTCTTCTTGTCACAGTCCCAAACCATTTCAGTCTTTGAAACCCCTGTCTGTCTCCCAGCCTGTGGATATCATATCTCTGGCCATCTTCCTGCTGTAATAAAATCTTTCTAGTGCTGTCCACCCATGCATCTAAGTGACCACATCTTCATTGCATAGAGAATCATAGGTTTTACACATGCATCATGGGTTTTTGCTCAGCTTGCTAGTCGCATTCAAGTGTGTACCTAAAGCCCAACTCTATCCGTACATCCAGGCTGTGGTGGATAGTTTTTTCACTGTATTAATAGTGCCAGCTTTACTATCTAATATGTAGTCATGGTAATAGAAATATTTCTACCTCATCATAAACCTTCCCATCCATCACACAACATGGCCCTTCTCCTCCTTGGACTAACTGCTGGTGTTGTTATGCGGTTTGGGCCATTAAAACTCTCTTAGTCTATTTATGTTTAGAAGTTCAGAGCACCATCATATTATGTTCAGTACATAGCATTACATTTGCCTTTATTACTTCTTCCTCAGCATTTACATGGTTTTTTACCTGACCAGATTTTTTCTTTTGTTTTCAAGTTACCATAGATTTTAGGTCCACATTTTATAAAAAAAAACAAGGGAAATATTAATTTGATTGTTAAGGGAAAATGAAGTGAATTATGTTCATTGTTATATTGTATTGTAGAATAATGCCTTAGATTCTTTTCCAGTGATAATTAAAAGGAGGTAACTCTTGATAAACTTATTTCTTCTCTCAAAGACATCTAGTGAAGTTCGATTAAGCAATAAAGTTGGCAGTGCTTTCTTCCTCGGGAAACTTGTATCACAACCCAGGATGAATGTCCCCGAATATGAAAAGTGGAAAAAGAAACAGATTCTCCTACTGATGTCAGAGGCTCTCCTGAAACCTGATGCTAAGCAGAGTTCAGGGGAATATCAGGATATATTCTTTAAGTAAGTTTATAGTGCTATATTTTTTATGTATAATTTTTATTTTGCAGATGTGCAATTTAGAAAAGATACTGATCAAGTCTTGAGTGGCCAACACTTGTCACTGTGTGTATGGATTTAATCAGTATTCCAGCACAAATATTTAAGTGTTAGTTTTAAAAATTTATAATTAAAGTGTTCATTTCAGGGTACTAATTCATAATTTTTAAAGAATATATGGAGGTGATAATGTTCTCAATAGCTTTGCGTCATGATTTACATTCTCATCACTACTACATTCATAGTCTTCAGATTTCCACCGACTGGTCTTTTGTCTGACAGACTGTAGGAAATCCATAGTAGCATAGTGTGTGCACCACTTAAATCTATCAGTAAGCCATTGGTCACCCTCGTCATTTTTCCTAAGACTGCAGTGCAATTAACAGCATTGATCAGAAGTGCCTAGATTGCTTTCTCAGTAGAGGATCACCTTTATTCAACTATCCTAACCATTATTTCATTATTGATTATCTAATTCCTGAAGTGTTCCTTCATCTTCAGGTACATCGCTTTCTGCCTGTGACTTTTCGTCATCCATTCCCTATGATTTGCTGCATTCAAGCTGTCTAGCATCTTTGGCTTTATTCCCTTGCTCCAATTTTTACATCTCATTTAAGAAAAGTCCATGGGGCAACCCTTTGAATTTTATAAATGTGACATAGTGGTCTTTAGAAAATAATAACAGTAACAGTCACTTTGTCCATTATTCTTTTCCAGCCTTTTTCATTCCTTTCTAAGAATGTGTAGTAAAGTGTGATTTCTATTCTCTAAATTACAACCATTAGGAATATTCCATTGCATTATTATAGAGATTTAAGTCGCCAGTGATTGGATGTGTAGCCATGGAACTGTTAGCTACAGCTGCAGTTGTAGCATTTTGTCCATTCACTGATTAGCATCCCAAATAAGTATACCTTAGTTTAACCAGACCACTGAGCTGATTAACAGCTTCTACAGGATTAGACTTATTTTACGTTAGAACCAATTGGTTCCCAACGGACCTACAGCTTATTGTGGAATCCAAACCATTATTTAGCGAGAAATGAATTTCTAACACCAGAAATAAATTCCTCTAATTCTTTAGTGGCTGGCGGAGAATTGAATCTGATATCGACCCATCCAATGAAGAACTGATTAGCATCCCTAAGATGTAGACTATGGGTTTTTAGCTTTTATGCTTCCCTTAAATGCTAAGTTTCTGCAATTCATGAATCTGTCAACACTTGTTAAATAGTAGTTTGTTTTACACCACACTATTTGGCTTTGGCTGTAACAAACCTTGGAGGACCAGAGCTTCAGTCCCTGACACAAAGTCCTCAAGTGGTCTCCTATACTCTACAAGTATAGATTGCCAATCTTGGATATTCAGCAGCTGTGTCCTCCCTTAGTATTGGCCATATATAGTTGATTGCATTGTGATGAGACAAACTGAATTTTTCTTATTACATAAGGTTAGGTTTTATCATTGACAACAATCACTCATTATGAATTCTGGCATTCCAGCCTTGCTGTTCTCAGTCTCATTTTCAGAGTAAAGTAGTAGGGAAGATGATTATTGGCTACCTTGGGGTCCAGTTTGTGCATGTGCCATGGTACAAACCACTAATCTTGTTTGTTGGAAATGAGACTTTGAGTCTGGGGACAAACAAGACTGTGAATGTTAGCATATTTAAGTGATGGATTTGTATAGACGAACTAATTTTTATGTTATCAAATGACATTTTTTGCATTGATTTCAACTTAACTTACAGATGCCTTTGTTCTCAAATGTCCCGGATCAAGGAATACAAAGGTTTACTGCAGTATCTTTATGAAGAAGCAAGCAAGGCTGTTCAAGAATCCAAGGAAACTGAAACACCTTTATTATACCCTAATGCACTACTGGTATGGGAGAAGGTCAACACTAGATTAATGGAACTAAAGGAGAATGAAAATCTTCCACAAGTTGCATCTGAAATTTTTCAGGTATTGTATCTTGCCCTTACATTGCCTCTTTTTATTTATTTTTGACACACTTTCAGAGATTAATTGTACAGGTCACAAAAAGTGAGAAAGTTAACCTACAGGGATAAAGGAACCCGACATCACATGGGTGGAGCCACCTTGTTAAACAAAATAACTGTATTGGATTTTACACACCATGAGATTAGGTCAAGTGGTGGTTCTGTAGTGTAAATAGTTATTTTTAAAATAGTTAGAATTTTGGTATTATGAAATGTTTTGGGATTGATATTTTCCTAGTTACATGCTTCTATTTAACTAGACTCCTGCATCTGTCTGTCTGTCTGTTTAGGTCAAAACTTGTAACACAATTTTCGACCTGTTTCCTTCATCCGATGGACTTGAAATTTTGCATGGTAACTCAATCCCAGTGACAGTACAACCTTGCATGATAAGTAGGTCAGTATCGCATGATTTGTATGAAACTTTGGGTTTTTCATACCTTCTTTGACTCGGTAGAAGTTAATAACCATACAGATTTTTCACACCTTATTTGGCTCGACAGGATATCACGTTCAATTTCGTTAGCTACAATCAGAAATCACTTACAATTTCTGTCAAAACTCAAAAGTATAAACTTAAAAAAAATGAAAACATGCTTTTATTAAAATGCACTAAAAAGTAAAAAATAATTTTTTGAGACCAGGATTTTCTTACAATTAATCGTCTATAAAAACAAAAGCTTTGGTGCCAAACATGGAAGGAAATGCTACAAGAAAATAATATATTTTTTTTATTTTTTGTAGTGTTTCCTTCCATGTTTGGCACCCACTCTTTTATTTTTGTAGACATGATTAATTATAAGAAAATCCTGGTGTGTCTCAAAAAGTTATACTTATTTTTTACTGCATTTTAATAAAAGTGTTAAAAAAAAATTCTTTTTTTTTTTTAGAAGTTTCAATTTTTTAACTTTTAATTTATGGTTTATTCCACAGGTGCTGTATTCACAAATGGCATTATACCTCCTAGTTTCTAAAGAAGCAAAGGACATTATTAGCGAGATTGATCAGTGTTTCAAGGAAGCTCAGAAAGAGAAGAGGAAACCCGTGGTTGGCCGTAAGGATAGCAGCATTTATCAGCCGTCATGGGTTGATAAGGTTGTGGAATTACTATTGGGTTTCCTTCCACACGAAAACCACCTTTTCAGATCGGTGTCCCAGGGAATATTCTGGTAAGATATCTGAAGGAATTTTCCCTTGTATCAGTTTACTGTAGTCTGCATTTTCCTTTAAGAAGTGACTTGAAATAATTTTCTCACAACTGTCATATTTTTAGTGGTTTCTCGATTTTCTGAACTTAATAAGCAGTCATGGATATTCCTTCTGGTTTCAGGTTGGTGTGCCCACTGATGACTCCAGGAGCTCTGTTAAGTGTTGTAGATGTCCTTGATCCAGCAAAGCAAGATGACTTATTGAAATTGGAAGATGAAGATGAAGATGAAGGTGCTGATGATGATGATGAAGAAGGAGATGAAGATGAAGATGAGGATGAGGAAGAAGGTGATAATGAAGAGGAAGAGGAAGAAGAAGAGGAGGAAGTTTCTGAGGAAGAAGGGGAGGAGGATGGGGAAGATGATGCAGAACTGGGAACAGGAGATGAGGAAGAAGACATGGAAGTTGAAGGAGAGTGGTCTGATGAAGAAGAGGAGAGTGGAAATGAAGATGATGAACAGTTCATTAAATTGAAGACGGAAATGCTGAGTTTGGCGGGGAATATGGACGTAAGTTACATTTCAAAACAGTAGTAGTTATTATTGATATTATTGTTAATGGGGCATGTGCAGAGGATCTGTTTTTAGTAAAACAGGGAAGAGTGGGATAAGGTCATTGGGGGAGACCAAAGTTGAAGGAGCTGAAAGCAGCCCAGTTAGGGACAATGCAGAGACACATCTGTACCAACTACAGACAGTCCCCGGTTATCAGGGCTTGTCTAATGACGAAAATTGGCGATTTTCGGCGTCAATATGCACCGATAATCACGTATTGATGCCAATACATACCTAACAGAGGCACTGATAACTGAAAATCTGCGATTTTCACTTATTACCATGCCATCAGAACTGAACCCCTGATGATAATCGGGGACTGCCTGTAGTATGCCGCACAAAGTCAATTGTCCCTCTTTTCCACATTAAATTGTAAAAGTACATATAACAAACAGACAAAAATATCCATGTGTATTCTTCTTGGGAGTAATGTTTACATGTGGCTTATTTGGCACTAGACAATATTAATGGATCAAATCTCTGGTCTCTTGCATCTTAACTTTCCAACTACTTTAATATTACTTTGCTCCAGTTTTCAGCATTTAACAGACATCCTTTACGCGAGCTCTACAAATCTATAAATACAAGTCACTGGTCTTGTCACATTGGTACAGTAATCTCTTGATTATTCGGATTAATAAAGCCACGGCCCTGTCGGATAAGGGCAAGTAAAAAATGTGCAGGTGTTTAACCCTTATTGGACGGGCATCATCATATGAGCATCTATAACAGGTTTTGTGTGATGGACGAGCTAATGTATATGAGTATTAATATTACGCGCCGTACGATTTGGATAAATTTAGCAGGAAAGATGTTCATGGCACTTCATTGGTCGATAAATTACTTACGGCAACTGTGTAGCTCACCACAGGACCGGGGACGGGATTAGTGTGCCTTGAGACTTGATGGGGAAATGTATTGCCCCACTGTATCCCCTGACATCTTTTTATATATTTGCTCCTAAATAGACCCAGGGATTGCTGTTGGTTTTAGTTCTTATCTTTTATGATATGTCAGCTATAATTGTAATTTTGTAAAGAAAAGTGCAAAGCAGTATTAAAAAAACATGTATACCTCACAAAATGTTACTGCATCTCCCCATCTCAGTAAATATCGTAAATATTTTACAACAAATATACTCAGAATTTGTTACTGGTTTTAGTTCTTATCGGTTATTATATTGTGTGAGCTGCAATTATGATTTTAGTAAATAAAATTAGATGAATTATTAGAAAAAATATGTATAACTTGGTAAAGTTAGCTTATTTTTATGAGTGTCTTGTAAAAGATCCCCACACAGGGTTGTAAACAGTCACTTTTATATAAGCTACTTGCCAAGTAATTACATAGCTATTAGTTTCTATTAACTGGCAGCTATAATTTTGAAATTCGCAGTAGCACTACTTTTGTTTTGGCTAGGCGAGTGACCCCTCCCACTTTCGGGGTAACAGAGGAACCAGCTTAACAAACGATCTCAATATGTTTCTGCCGGCTGATAGTTGTGGTTATAGTGATTGGCAGCAGCGGTTTTTTGGAATTTCTCTTCTCATTTGATCTTGGAATCATTGGTGAAGCATTTGCTTTATGGTAGCCTTTTCGGCACAGTTAGGTAGTGTCAGATTTTCACTGAAGACCAGTATTGCCAATTTTGATGATTATTTAGATTTTCTTTGACTCGACTTGTTAGACATCTCCGATTCAGGCTCTCAAAGTGTTAGGTATTGCAGTAAAGGCTGCAATACGAGACTGACTAAAGCCTGCTATGACCCTCATACTCTTTGTACTTCTTGCAGGGGTCAAATATGTTCCCCTGATTTGATCTGCAATAAATATGTTTCTTGGGATCCTAAAATTTGGGAGACTGAATAGTCATTCGACAAAATTAGACAGGGATAAAAAGAGGAAAGCAGCGGCTAGAGATAGTAGCAAGAAGACTTTAGCTAATCAGGTGTCTGCAAAATCTTTGTTGGATAATTCTGATTCTTTATCCTTTGTTCCACCTGATCCCACGTCTCAGTCTGTACCAGTTACTCTGTACCCTGGTTCCCTTACTCCCAGTCCCGACCTCATTACCAGCCTTGAGTCGAGAATTAATCATAAGTTTTGTTTACTTGTTGATACAATAGAGAAAATTGGTGCTTCTGTTAAAGTCGTAATGAACAAAGTGAATGTGAAAGGTGATGGCGAAGTGTTAGTGGAGGAGGTGGCTGTCTGTCCCGCCGATTCTCCTAGGCCAAGGTCCCTGGCAAACTCCCCTAAACCTGGGAGGAGCCAAACTGGCAGCCAAAAGAAGGTCGGTGGGGTCTGCCCACAGGCAGTCGCTCCCTCAGCCAATTCCCAGGTTACGACAGAGCTCCACTGGAGAGGTGTCTCTATGGAAGTGGATCGTCTTTCATCTAGTATTTCCAGCAGTGATTCCAGTCCTAGGCGCCAATGGTGTTTTCAAGGTGAATCTCGTCCCCTGAAGAGACGTGCCGCTGGTGCTTCTCAACCTACTGCAGTTCCTATTAAGAAGGTTAAAGAAACTTCTCCAGAACGCCTTCCTTCCTGTAGCTTCTGGGACAGTCCGGACCGTTTCTCCCAGGATCATCCAGAGTTAATGGGACAAGTTCAGCCTTCTAAGCTCGCTACTTCTTTGAAGCTCTCTTCTGCATCAAGAACTTCGTCGTCTTCTAAGCGCCCAACTTTAGCTTCGGAGGACATTCCTAGGCAGATAGTGATGTCAGAATGCTCTCCAGCCCCCGTGTGCCCAACTCCTGTTCTTGTAGCGCCTGTACAATCTGCTTTACCCGAATCTTCATTGGTGGAGAAGTCATCTTTGGCACCAGAACTTCCTTCTCCAGTTGAACTCAGTCCCCCTTCTGGTGTGGCTCTCTCCAAGTGCCCTTCATCTTTTGTGTGACCATCATCTCCTGAAGGCCTCTTAGCCAAGCTCACTTTGGCTCCAGAGCAGCTGCTGGCACACATGCGCCCGTTGGCTCCCAAGTGCTCATAGGCTCCCAAGCGCCCATTGGCTCCCGAGCGCCCATCGGCTCCCAAGCACCCATTGGCTCCCGAGCACCCATTGGAGTCCGTTGCCCTCTTGCAACAAGACACTTTGTTGGCGCCCAAGTGTTATTCCGCTTCCGAGCCCCCGATTTCGACTGTTTCTTCAGCAATGCCCACGTCTACTTCTGTTCTGCCTTATGCTCCAGCAGTTGTAGTCTCACTCCCAGTTACATCTTTGCCTTCGTCTTCTGCAGCACAACAGATTCCCTCTGTTTTGGATCCTTCTGTTTAGTCAATCCAGCATAAATTGGATAATATCCTGGGTGTAATTCAGAAAGTCCCTTTGGCTCCCCAGCCTATTGCGGATCTGTCGCCAATTTCTTCGAAGGAGGAGGAAGAAAAAGCGGATCCTGTTACCCCTCCTTTGGCGTATGCCTCATTACTCAGATTTCTGCTGGTAACTTTCCCAGACTACTTCTCTCCTGCAGCTCTGGTTTCTCCGGCTTCAGCGTACCTGATGGATAATCAGACAACTTCCTCACGACTTCCTAAAATGGTGCTGTCCTCTTCAGTTAAGAAAGCTCTCCGTGAGGTGGAAAACTGGCTCTCGAGCAAGAGGGAGCAGGGAGGAGCCTCTTTTAGTTCTCCTCTGTCTAGATTGTTGCAGAGAAGATACCTTTTGTATGCGACCAGAAAGGCTGCATCCATGGGAGCTTCTGCCTCCTCCCAGGGAGACTTCTCCGGGTTAATTGACTCCTCCAGACCGTTGGCGTTCAATTCAGCCAAGATTTTGTTCTCGTCCTCGGAATTGGACCACCTTATCAAACACTTATTTAAGGTCTTGGAAGTTCTCACCTTTCTCAACTGGGCAGTAGGAGCTCTTGCTCATAAATTGAAGGATTGCCCTTATATCCCAGAAGACTTTTCTTTGGATTTTTTGGGAGTCATCTCTTGCCTAGATAATGGTATTAGAAATGGCTCGTTTGAACTATCCTCGCTATTTGCGATGCGAATACTCAAGAAAAGGGAGCTTTGGTGTTCCTACACCACGAAGGAAGTTACTCCTACCCAGAAGTCTGCGCTCCTCTTCTCTCCTCTTGGAAAGAAGCACCTTTTCCCTCAAGCGACTGTGCTGCAGATTGCTTCTGATCTGCAGAAGTCTATTCAGGACTTCCTCACACAATCAGCGAGACGACCTAGAGAGTCTCCGGCCTTCTCCTCCAGGACAGTTTCTCCTGTTCAACCCCAGTCCATTCGGGTAGAGGCAGACAAAGAGGCTTCCTCAGACCTCGCGGAAATACCCGTTTCACCCCAGAGCAATAAAGAAGTCCTCCAACTAACCACCTGCATGTAAGTGAGGATCTAGCCTTCCACACACCTGTGGGGGCAAGACTCTTCCACTTTTAGGAGCATTGGGAAGCGAGAGGAGCAGATAGTTGGATTGTTCAAGTACCAAGAGAAGGCTGTTCAATCCCATTTCAGAAGAAATCTCCCTTAAGCAAGAAGTATGTATTATTGACGACCTACTTGTCATACTGAGAAGTTTTCAGCCCTCTCCCAAGAAGTTACAGCTCTCCTCGAAAAAGCAGCAGTCGAACTAGTCAAGGACACCTCCTCTCAGGGGTTCTGCAATCTGCTGTTTGTAGTCCCCAAAGCCTTGTGGGAGGCTGAGGCCAATTCTGGATGTAAATGCCCCTAACCTGTATGTACAGAAAACAAAATTCAAAATGGAGACGTCCCAGTCCATCCTTGCATCCATTCGTCTGGAAGACTGGTTGATCTTGATAGATATGAAAGATGCCTACTTCCATATCCCAATTCATCAGGACTTGAGGAAGTTTTTAAGGTTTGTGTTCCAGCACTAAGTGTACCAGTTCAGAGACCTTTGCTTTGGTCTGTCGACGCCCCCAAGGTATTCACGTGTGTTCTAGCCCCATTGGCGAAATGGTTACATCTGATGGGGGTCAACATTTCGTGTATCTTGATGATTGGTTTATTCGCTCCCAGTCGAAGGAAAAATGTGCTGAGGACCTTCACAAGACCCTTCTTCTCGCCCAGGATTTAGGCCTCTTGATAAATTTCCCAAAATCGCAACTGACATCTTCTCAGGAGATAGCTTATTTGGGGATGAGGATAAACTCTTGAATTTTCGGGTTTTTCCATTCCCCCAAAGGATAAACTCCTGCCTTCAGAAGATAAACAAATTTCTCGCCCTTCAGTCCTGTTGTGCGAACAGTTGGCTGAGTCTGTTGGGGGTTCTGTCGTCCATGTAACAGTTTGTGTCCCTAGGAAGGCTACACATGAGAAACTTACAGTTCTTTCTGAAAGTTAACCGAACAGAAAGAAACACCCGGATTCTTTCATTTTTCCGATGACGAGGGAAATAAAAGAGGATCTAACATGGTGGAATTCAAGAAACAAGCTCTCTCAAGGGAAGTCGCTCCTCCCCCTGAACCCCGACTAGTGTTTTATTCAGACACATCAGACCTAGGCTGGGGAGCCCTCCTGGGAGACAAAGAAGTTTCAGGGCTGTGGACTTCGGAACAGATGAAGTGGCACATCAACATGAAAGAATTGACAGCAATTCACTGGGGATTGCAAGCGCTTGCATTGGTGTCCAGGAAGACAGTGCCTGTCGTATTGGACAACACCATGGCTCTGTCTTATATCAAAAAACAAGGGGAAACTCATTCTTTTTCCCTTTGCCAAGCAGCAAGATAATCATTTGGGCAGATCAGACTCAAACCCAGATCCTAACCAGATTTATTCAGGGAAAATTCAATGTATTAGCAGACAAATTCAGCCGTCGAAAACAAGTTCTCCCCATGGAGTGGACTCTTGACCGTCTCGTTTGCATAGAGTTGTGGAAACTGTGGGGAAGGCCAGTTCTAGATCTGTTTGCAACTGCAAAGAACCATCGTCTCCCCCTGTATTGTTCACCATTGCCAGATTCACAAGCTTGGGCAACTGACGTGATGCTTTTAGATTGGTTGAACATGGACCTTTATGCCTTTCCCCAATTCAAGATGGTAAGAGAAGTATTTAACAAGTTCCGGAATCGTCGGAATGTAAAGATGACTTTAGTAGCCCCATTCTGGCCAGCCCAGGAATGGTTCCTGGACTTGCTGGAACTTCTCATGGATTTTCTGAGGCTATTGCCTTAAAAACCCAGTCTACTCAGACAACCTTATTTCAGAAGGTTCCATCAGGACTGTCCACTCTGGCTCTAACTGCATTCAGACTGTCCGTGGGCTGTTGAGCAACCTTTGGTGCTCAGTAAAGAATCCTTCTCATCCTCTTTCAGAAAATGCCTTGGTGTTTTTTATTAAGGATCTAATTCTAGAGGCGCACTCACAAATTGACGAGGATACGTTGCCCTTAGTGAAAGTTAAAGCGCATGAAGTGAGGGCAGTTGCCATGTCCCGGGCTTTTAGGCATAATTTGTCTATTTCCTCTGTTATATAAACAATGTTTTGGAAGTGCAAATTGGTGTTTGCAACTCATTGAGTGACATTGAAACTGTCAATGAAAATTGCAGTACCTTGGGTCATATTTCAATTGCTGGTGGTGTTGGGAGAAGGAGTGTAAGAAATCTTCCTTCATCCTTCCTATTTTTTCGCCTTGATTCATGGTGTCGAGTTGTAGGGGAGCCCGGGAGTACTTGGTATTTGGAGTGCTCACCAGTTTTTTTCTTATTATCCATAAATGGTTAGGTAATGGTATGCTTTAATGTTTGGCTATAGGCAATTGTGTTGTATATTCTCTGGTTTTGTTTTTTGGTACTGTGCCTAGGGCAGGGGCAACTTTGTTATTCTTTGTGTGCAATCGCACACTCCTTTGCAACAAAAGAATCCCGCTAATGTAGCAGGCGACTCCTGGCTACACCGCCACGCCGCTATGCGTTGAGATGAGTGCCATCCAGAGGCAGTACTTTCCTATAGCAGCTCTCTGAACAGGTAAGGAACCAGGAAGCATTTTAACTAATGCTAGCAATTCTTCTGTTTCTTTTACATTGCTAATCCATGCATCCCACCTCCTATAATGTGGGATTCAGCTATGTAATTACTTGGTTAGTAGCTTATATAAAAATGACATTTTTATAATAAAGCAAAGTTTTATATATACTTGCCAAGTAGTTACATGATCAAACCCCTCCCTCCTCCCCTCGCATGGTTGGAAGGCATAAACATATTGAGATCGTTTGATAAGCAGGTTCCTCTCTTACCACAAAAATATGCTGCATAAATACAATTTGAAAAACAATGCAACCCCTCATTTTTCTCTGGTTCATAAATGATACAGTTCGGTAGGTAGGTAGGTAGATAGCCTACCTGTATTTACCCATAGCCTACCATTGTTTTATCAGTTGTTACCATATTGTAGTACTGTACACGAGATACAAAATGTTTATGTGCGAACTTTTTGACCTCTGCTGGATGTTACACTTGTAGTATCCATATGCATATGTCAAACAGGCTATTACAGCTGTAGTAGAGTTAATGGTAAAAGAAACTAATATCTTACTTACTGAATCCATTTATACTGCATTATTATCATGTTATATCATTAAGGTAATATAAAAACTGGTCATCCACCATATGCATTTAAGTAGGCAAGGCTAATTTTTTGTTCTCAGAATCAGCTAATTGAGACCTACAGTTGAAATAATTAGGAGACTCATTTTTTAGTTGCTAAAAGAAGCAGCTTATTCCTTGAGTTATTATCTTTATTTTCATACATAAATGAAAGATGGGTATAAAAGAAGGTATACTAACGTACTGCATGTTAAAAGAAAATCCTTCAAAATTGCGAAACAGCTGTTTCCTGACTCAGTTGTTTACGTCACACTCAATGTGATTTTTGTCATTCGTTTGGTAAGTGGTGATCATGCAGTATCGTATGTGGTTGCTAGTTATAAGAGATGGTTATGAATTGGTACACAAGCCACATGTTTGGTAATCTTGTTTGAAAGCCCAGCTTAGTACAGTTTACTGAAAATTAAATTCGCTTCAGAAGCATGGCCTAGTACAGTACGATTTACTGAAAATGAAATTCGCTCCACTAGTGTAGCCTAGTACTTACAGTTATAATCTACCGAAAATGAAATTTTTTCAGTAAGTGAAGAGTATTTTTATTTTTTATTCTCATTTATTTAACAAGAAAATGGAATTACTGAGGAAAGTGGTTAGCCTAATGTTATCTAGACTATTGAAAATGCAACTGGCATGATACACAAGATATACAGTGAAATCATTCTTAGGGGATGAAATTTCAAGGGTCACATGATAGGTGAGATTTAATGATACACATGTATACTGTGTACTGTACAGCATATTTCATTTGCTTTACTCACTTTGCCTGATTATGGAAACTGTGTTTGTGCAAAACACCGTGTGTTTACATCTTTAGTACGTGTGGCATTTCTCAATGACTGTCCAAAGCAAATTCATTTTAAGAACACTATAAAACAAGTAGAAAATGTGCCGAAGTTTCTTCTGTGCAATTGAGGATTCTGTAGAGCCACTGCAGCGTATAATCAAGGGCACCGAAAATGGATCTATCTTTCAGTAGTTTCAGAATAATGGTGTTTGAACTGCAGCCCATGAAACTTTAACGATGGCCCGGTGGTGTCCTATCCTATATCGTTGCCAGAAGCACAATTATAGCCAACTTCAACCTTAAATGAAACAAAAACTGCTGAGGCTAGAGGGCTGCAATTTGGTACGTTTGATGATTGTAGGGTGGCTGATCAACATGCCAAGCCTCAGTAGTTTTAAAGATCCGAGGGCAGACATAAAAAGTGAGGATGGACAGACAAAGCTGGCAAAATAGGTTTCTTTTACAGAAAAAAAGCAGTTGATCATTTTCTGTTTTATTGGAATTAGTGATTTTTCATTTCGCCTTATAATATCATGGAAGCTTTACTTGCGTACCTATGTGTGCGTGTTTAATCTACGTACAACATTTCATCACTGCTGAAGTCACCATCTCTACACACGTCATTTGCTTTGTGTGTGCGTTTCTTTGCCCAGTATCGTGTTGCCATTTTTCTTTTTTTGCTATGCTTGACTTACTGTACAATATTCATTACAAGTTTAGTTGACTCTAATTGTGATTATTACACATATTATAATAGCACACAAGACATTATTTTATCACTATTGATATTTCATCCCTGATTAACAAAATTTAAAATGTGACTTTGTGAATGTTGGCAACACTTTGTGCTATTTATAACTTTTCTTGATTCCATCAACCAAAACAAAGGAGTGTGTGCATATGTACGTACCTTAGGCACATGATTATGTTTATCTTTTGGGTTGTGAATATAAAAAACGAGAAATACAGTAAAAATTGCTTCCCTACTCCATCCACCTTCCAAAACAACCCTTTCTCATAGTGAGTCTTGTAAGTGAGTCCCTGTATGCAATTTTACTGCCCGTCCTCTCCCATGGTACCCAGCCATCTGACCCCTCACCCACCTAGGAAACTTCTCCAGGCCTCCCCCACCCCCAAAACCCTTTCTCAGTCACCTCATGAGTGTAAGCACTGTTACCAACATTTTCCTTAGGCTGCTCAGCATTGCCAACCATCAGGGAGTGGTTTTTTCAAATTTTTTGAAATTTATATATTGTATATATATCTTTGGCCCTTCATCCAGTGCTATTGGATAATGTCAAGTGTCATATAAAGAAGAGCTGGATAATTGAGGGATTGCTGTATTAAGGTAATAATAATATCCCTAATGGAGTTAAGTTTGAACAGGGCAGAATTTTGTTTGTTGCATGGATTTTTTTTCGGATATGTTATTAATGTTATCGTCAGGGTATTGATACTGAAGTAATTTTCCACTTTATTGATGTGCTGTAATGTTTCAGGATGATGTTGATATTGATAGTGTTTCTCAAGAAGAATTAGATACTGTCAATGACAAGCTTGGTGCACTTGTAGGTGAATACTTGAAGCTAAAGAAGAAGAAAGGTAAAAGATTTAGTGGTCTTCACAAATTACAAGCAGATGAAAGACTGTTGATGCACTTTAGATCACGGTAAGATACATATTTGTCAGAGATTGTCGTGAAATACATTGATTAATAAGGGAGAATTTTGAATATATTTAAGATCTTTTGCGTAATTTATTCATCAAAAGAATGCATAAGAAACTGTAGACAGAATGTGCCTTAACTTGCTCAAGAACTTTTGTCTTTTAGTTGTTTGGAAAAAGAATTTAATCACTGTATTTTTGTCCTCTGCAGGGTTTGTGACTTACTAGAGCTATATATAAAGGAAACTCCCAATATGGACATGGCACTAAGCCTGGTTAATCCTCTAATAACAGTTATTATAAGTTTCGACCAAGATAGGAACCGCCACGAGGAGTTGCTACGTAGAATAAAGTGAGTTGGCTGTTTGTGTGGAAAACTTGAAAGTTAATTTACATTATAATTCTCAGGTTCATTGTCTGTTTTTAACCAGTAAGGAGCAGTAGCATTGTAGCTAAAACTTTAATATATATGAGCTGTCTTGTCAGTACTGATCTCCTTGAGTTGACTACAAAATTGTTTTAAGTGTATATGTGCCCTATTTCTCCAAACGTTGAAAAATACTTGGAAACTACTTACTAGTAGAAACACACAAAATACAGTGTTTAAATATTTTTACAATTATTGAAAGTGCTTGTAAGTTACTTATTAGTCAGGAACAGGCCTGCCATATTACGGATAAAAGCTGTCTTTTTAATTGATGAGCCATTAACTTTATGGGTGATACCATCAAGTAACATTTTAACCTTTATAATTGGAATATTATCCTTCAGGCCATTAATCATTGTCACTTTGGAAAAATTACTACTTGTCATATTACGACATTGTACCGGACAAAATCCTATACCATTGAGTGTCGGTACAATATTTTGTGCTCCTTACCGAGAAAGTGCTTTCATTATCAAGATGTTTTAGTATTTTTCAAAAATGGAAGAAAAAGGAGATATGGATTGTCAGTTATAAAAAAGTTAATCTGTAGTTATTGGATCTTAAAACTTAAAAGTCTTGACTTGTTCTGAGTCACCATCTTCTATCATAGTTTATACCCCTTTAGGGGGATAGCGCTGGCAGTACATATTAAGTGGTGCACTGTAGGCATTACTTTCATTCCTTTTACTGTACCTCCATTCATGTTCTTTCTTCTATCTGACTCTCCACCTGTTGTAACAGTTGTTTCACAGTGCAACTGCTAAGTTTCCTTCTGTTACACCTTTCAAACGTTTTACTCTCAGTTTCCCTTTCAGAGCTGAATTACCTCATAGGTCCCAGCGCTTGGCCTTTGGGCTAAATTCTATATAGTTTATGAAACAAAGTACCATGCAAGCCAGTTTATATTTTGATGGATCATCATCTTAAAACTTTTGAGGATTTTGCCACCAACCATAAAAGAAGTGTGATTTTCTTCTTACCAGTTACATTAAACTGAAGTAAATAATTAACTGCAAAAAACAAAAAACTACCTTCTCTTCCTAGCATCATTTTACAAAAATACTAGGGCCCCCTGTACATGCTGATTTTCTGTTGAAAAGAGTATAATGCTCATTTATAGAAAATTTTCAGAACTTTGAATTAATGAGTATAACTCATATTTCATGTTGGTGAAAGAATGTAGAAAACCTTTTCAAGTCAGAACAGCCTTAGGTGTTGATTGTAACCAACAGTCAAGTCATTGCCATATAAATTGATGTATGCTATGAATGGCCTGTACTAGGCTTTTATGGTTTTAACATCTTTTGGGAGGTACACCCATTGATGTATTGTTTATATGGTAAAACAAATGGTGTCTTGGAGTATTCTTAAGTAGATCCATTTGATATGATCAAGATTGTAATTTTTCATTTGTTATCTCACAAACAGGAGTCTTCTTCTAATACTGGGAAGAATACAAAAATTTTCAAGCAATGGTGAAGCTACCATTGAGTTTGTTGTCGAGGAATTCAATACTTTCTTCAACTTAGTGTTGAAAAGTAAGTAGTAGATTTTAAAAAATGAATAGAAGTCTTCAGGATGATAAGTTATGAATGAATGAAAGTCTAAAAAGCCATGCATTTTTTACAATTTGTCATTCACATTGCCGTAAAAGCAATGAAGAAAGTTGTCCGTGAATCAATTTAAACATTTCTTTTAGCTATAACATTTCAAGACATGTTTATTTACATAGGTGTATATATGTATGTATGTATAATTTAGAGGAGGGATCATCTTTTGTAATATCATGAGTTAGGTAACCTGGTTTAGTAACCTATCAGCCCTGCATTATATGATAAACAAGAAGGAAATAGAGGAAATTCTGTTACACCAAGGAGATTGTTCCCCAGTAATTTATTGTATTTTTTTCTTAACAGTGCGTGATGAATACAACCCAGTGATACGTGGTTGCTATAATCTTTTCATGCGATGTGGATGCCAGCTCTTGGGAGAGGAAGCGCATGATTCCAGTAATATGGTAATGCAGAGCTATTTGTCTCATCTACGAGAAATATTCACCCAAAAGTAAGTTCATTTCCTTCTACTTGAAATTATAAAGTGACAGTTGCAAAGATATTGACTGTTGTTATAGTGTATCAGATGGTTTTATGTGGTAATTCACTTTTTTCATATGAAGAGATTTGATTCTCAAACTATATTATTTAGCTGTGATATTTCATTTTTTAAAGTTAACAAATTAGAGATTTGATGTTGAAAGTTATTCTGTGCTTTAAGTTTTCACCATAAGTACATGAGACTTATAAATTACTGTATGTGTTATGGGTTATTATTTGGCAGTATTAGGTTTAGGGTTTTTTTACAGTAGTTTAAATTTTGTGATTTGGTAGGGCTCGAAATTGAAGTTTAAAAGGTTTTCATAGTTGTGCAAAGGAAACTTAATATAACTTTTGGAAATAGTTTCTTTTTAGTTGTTAAGAAAAATGTTGATTACGTTGGGCGATGGAAACATACTTGTAGTTACATCTGTTAAAGAATCTTGTTCTTTGGTCTGTAATAGTCCTTACTTTTTCACCAAAATCAAAACTACACTGAAAGCTTTTTGAAAAATCAGGATTCTTGTATATAGTATTTTACATTATGGGATTTGGTCGTATACGTTAAAGAATATCATATTTTCCTGTGTTGTATACAGTATTATGTTTGTTTCATATATGGTGATTGTGAAAAGTGTCTTCTGACCCATGCATACATTCAGTTAGCATAAGAAATGGTTGTAAAGTTTGTTATCAGAGGAGAAACTGAGGAAAATGTTATCCTTAAGAAACAATGGTTCATGTAGTTAATCAATTTTTTCTTTCTCTTTCCAGCAAAGCAAATTTGAGAATTCTGACCTTTACTGACATATGCCTTACTGATTGTGGAGCACTTTGGAGTGTAGCAGACCTTATGAAAGAATTCAGTTTGAGTGGAAAACTTAAGTCCTACTGGCAGACTCAGGCAATGCAGATTTTAAGCAAGTTATATCGAAATAAAAGCCTGATGTCCAGAGTAGACCCAAAAACCATTAATGAATGGGAAAGAGACCTATCTGCAAAACTTTGTCAGGTAAGTAACATATTAATATAAAGATTTGACCTTTGGAGAATATATCCCCTAAAGTTATATTTCTTCTTGTAAAACGCTAAACCAAAATAATCAATAATTATGTGAAGCTCGTGCATTTAAGGAGCAAAGAGAGTTGAAAAGTAATTTTACTCGAACTTACAAAAGATATACTGTAATCTTTTGACTTCCTTCATAAGTGTACATATTTGGCATAAGTGTGCATATTTGTTCTGGTAATTATGAAAGCTAACATATATTTCATATATAAATAAACTAATATAAAAGCAGCATGCAAAACCATTCAGTGTAGCAATATGCTTTAATGCTATCAAAGTTGAATTGGCAAAAATGAACAGTTTTTTGTTTCTTTAGCATTGTTAAGAAAAATTTTGGGTAATTATAAATCTTGGGCTCATTTGTCCACATGTTGCAATCCAAGGTAGTCATGTTTTCCAAGTCAGTAAACATATATTTTATCTGAAAAGTAAAATTTTATGTTTTTATCAAAGACAGTACCCACTGCTAGTTTTTTTTAACGTGATGAATATTGGTGGAGCTTGGGTCTTCTAAATTTATTATATGATATGACAGACAAGATCATAAACAGTACCCTAAAGTATTATTGGAAAAATTTGATTTAATTGCAGATACTTGGCCCGTCTTCCTCACTTGTATCGCTGAAAGGTCATTACTTGGCTGAAATCTTCGGACTTCTTTTCCTGATTCGAAAGGTAAATGTTTTTGGTAGAACAATTAATGGTGTTGGTTATATGAACTAAAAGTTATTGAATATTGTAAAATTTGTATGTTATTATTATTATTATTATTATTATTATTATTATTATTATTATTATTATTATTATTATTATTATTATTATTATTATTAACAACTGATATATATTATAGACTGAAAGGGCATGCATGAGGAATTTTGTCCTTCAGTGGGAGACAGATTTTATTATTATTATGAGTTAGTAAGTTTAAGTAGACCATGGGGTATTGTTCCTTACTCTTGTAGGGGTGGTTAGAAGAGAGTAAAAGGTAAAAAAAAACCGTAAAAAGCAGAAATATATGTGGTTTGGAGTTGAAGGTACAAAAGGTTACCGAAAGTAACCTTTTGTACCATTGTCCCCAACTCTGTTACTTTTTGTCTTTTACCTTTCATGTGCCCTGTGGTCTCTCTTACCGCAAGCCATATAAATTTAGCAGTGTGACTTTGCCATTTAAGTCTAGCAGTGTGACTGTGTGTTTATTCTTATTTATAACAATGTCTTTTGTGTTGGGGAATTTTGCATTATATGTCATCAAGTATATATAATTTACGAGCTGTTTGGTTTGGATTTGTATTTTAGAATGTGTCATCAAGGAAGGCAGCCAATGGCATGAATTGGGAAGAAATAGGATCTGTACTTGTGCCATTAAGACATCGTTTATCCAGTAAGACCTACAAAATCTGTCGAGGGCCGTACAACAATATCATCAGCAACCTGGGCCTTTCTAAGTTGCTTGTGTAAGTAGATGAAGTTTCATTTTTTCACAAAATAATTGCATGAGTTTAAAAATTTGCACAACTAACTAATGTTCCTACTTTATTATAGATCACAGCTGTATGAATAAGCTGTTTCCATGGAATTTCAATTAAAGTTTTAACTGGTTAGTTGTTGGAGGGTAAACGACCCTCAGGAATAGGTGGACATATTTGTATAGTGCTTTTGAAAAGTAGTAAAGTATTTTTTGGGCTGCATTGAATGACCTTTTCCTACTTGTGGTTTGATTTGAATTTCATCTGCCACAACACTGTCAAGTGAATTAGTCATGAGTTCCTTCATTTACATCTGTCCACATATACAGTGACATCCAGTGGTTACAGACCATCATTATTATTATTAAAATAGATAAATGTGACCATGAGGTGACTATCAGCTCTCATAGGGCTAGCCACCAGACACCTCAAGGTAATGGTTAGTGTCACCAGTTAGGCAGGTGGGCGGTGGGGTAAGATACTTTTCTCTATTGATGTGGATGAGACAACTGTGTTTGGAAACTTTTTTTAGTACTGAGCTACAGTTCATAAAAGAAATGGTGAGCAAATGTTATTTAGTTGTGAATAAGTGAGGGAGTTGGGGTCCATTCAGTGAAGTGCATCTCTCTCAGTACTTTTCTAATAGCTCTTTATTTTAAGCATCCTTTTTGATATATGCATCCAAGATTTCCTAGATTTATAATATTACTAATTTAATGGGGTATACATTTTCCTAAATAGGGAAAACTACCCAATGCATCTTTTGTGAATGTTATGAACACGTTTCCTTTTTGAGAATGTTGTCTTTAGTGGTTCATAGAAATCCTCTGTGATCAGCTTGTGCATCCTGCACATGTATGTATAAGATGTACATTGTATGTTCTGAAGCTTTTATATTCCTGTACTATGCATTCATAATCTCTAAACTTCAGTTCATGCATAGAGAATTTGTTAAGAGCCAGCAAAAGGCTACCCTAACTTTACTGACTTGAGAAAAGTCTGATAATGGTTATATTCCAGTCACTGTAATAGACATCCAGAACCCAATAAGAGGTTTTTTATTATCAGGTTCTCTTTTCCTATTTGTATCCAGTATTGAACCTGTTGTGTGGTTTATGGTAGAAATTTGGAGGTGAGCATAGGGCAAAAGGGTAGGTGCTATGTTTCTTTGGATGATGTAAAGAGGAACACTTATACGTACCTAGTGATGTGACTTTTGTTAGCCATGTTGTACTGGTTAGTGTGAAATTGCTCATTGTGAGTGGCTCTGTTATCCCAACGCTAAATGCCTTTAATTGGCCATATGTACAGTCACTCAAATTTGTTTTGCAACATGTTCCAGAAGTTTTCGTTCACCTAACAGTAATTTGTTCTTTTGATTTTTACAAGGAAATGTAATTTTCTTATTCGATTTTGTTATTAATCATACGGTTAACAATATAAAAAGAATGGTGAGTGAAAAATTCATATTATGTAAAATGACGAAACATTTTGAAAAATTTCATCAGATGATTGGGCAAAAGAGTCAAAGAAGAAACTATATTTCGAATCCAGATAAAAGCTCATTGATTAATAAAATAATATTGAATAACCATCAATGAAATTATATATAAATAAAGAAAGAAAGAATTCAACCATTATCGTTGTCACAAACAAAAAAAAGAAAAAATCTCATAACGTCGTATGTTATCGTGTGACTCCACATTCGGGCAGGAAAAGTTTAAACTGTCGTCACTAGCACTGATAAGATGGGCAACAGACTAAGCGGCACCACAATCATTAGCTTGCATAAGACTAATGTTTCTATCGTAGATATTGCTCGGCAGCTTAGCGTAAATAAAACAACCATGTATAGAGGGATACAACAACAGAGAGAACGAGGAAACATGATAAATTCATTGTAAAAACTGGAGGACAACCCCATTGTTGCACTAGTGTTGATCATCATCGGATGATCACTGAAGGAGCTCCGCCTAACTCCCCCCTGACAACCGATGTTGCTATAAAGAGAGAACATTACGCTCTCCCTTCAAGTTGCTGCTCAAACCATCCGTAACAGGCTACATGAGACCAAGATATTATTTCATCATACTCCTGCCAAGAAACACTTCATATCAGCGAAACACAAAGAATAGAGGCTAGGGTTTGCGTTATAATATAATCCAGCGGCCGATGATTTCTGTAATGAGTCATCTTTTTGCGATGAGGAGGAGACATTCTCCACTGATGAGCATGGTAGTCTTCTTCACTGCTGGCATCTAGCATTAACTAAATTAATGTTGAACTTCTAGCTAATTTTAATTCTTTAGAAACTTAGATAATAAAAAATACAACAATAGGTGTTATATATTCAGTTAACTTCATAAGAGGCATCAAAGTGATAGGCCTAAGTAGCAATGAAAGAAACGAGAAATTACACATGATAACGATATTATATATATATATATATTATATATTTATATATATATATATATATATATATATATATATATATATATATATATATATATATATATATATATATATATACTGTATGTGTGTGTGTGTGATTATATTCTATGTATTACAAAAATAGACGTGAAATCTGTTAGTCTAGTTCAGTATATTTTATATTAAGTTTCACCAGTTCACAATATACATAGGATTAGTCATTCAAAAATTTAATTAATAATGTGAAGGAAATCTTTACAAAATTGTATTTGTTGATGTCAATAAGAGTAATAGTTCAACTTGTAACAGTCAGAGGCCTATGTCTACAAAGTTCACATATGAAGGAGATAAAACAACGATAGTGATGGCAATTGGAGATGAAAATATTAAAACATAAGAACAGCGATGACCTCTGAAGTATTATAGTAACATCCTTTAATTAAGTAAAATATGACAACAGTAAGCAGTATCAGAAAAAGCCCTGTTTAAGGGAAACTGCAGGTAATTTCTCGGACCCACCACTAGTATTCAGTTGTTTCACGCGCTTACAACAGAGTTTAGCGCCAGATGTCGCTATTATAAGCTGTTGTCCGAAAAGTTTTGAAGCATGTTGCAAAACTTTTTTGAGTGATTGTACATCTACAGCTTTAGTTTGAAAGTTGACTGATTCCCATTACCAACATTAAGCTAAAATCTGAACATTTGCTAGTGCCCAGTAGAATAGCCTACTTACTACAAAACAGTTTTATCTGGATGTAAGATGGTGAGAAAAGTTACAGATCGTAAGGTGCTTTTTAAGGCCCACAACTTGGGGTCTTAATCAAGGTCCATGTGTATTTGTGAAAGTTTTGACAGCTTTTCTCATTTTAGACTTTGTACCTTTACATCCCTTTTTATGCTGTAATAGATAATTTTTGTTTATTCCTTTTCATGTTTCCCTGAACTTCAGTTCTTTATGTTTTGTTCTAATAGGGTACTGTAATTTTAAAATAGAAATTTTAAATTTTTAGTTGTAATTTTTAACAATTTTCACTTTTAAGTGTGTATTTTCACTTTGCTACATTTTGTATTTCAGCGACAAGCCTCACGAAATTGCCGAAAAAAGGAAAGCAGAAGCATTGATTGTGGGACTTAATGAAGTTGCAAGTGGTCATGACCCAAAGTTAGTCCAAAACGGTCCAGGGGAGAATGGTGTAGACGGCAATCATGAGGTCACGAATAAAAAAGGAAAAAAGAGAAAACTCAAAGGTGGTAAAAAGCAGAAAAATGTAAAAACAAAAAGTGGTAACCAACTGCAAAAAAATAAAAAGCAAAAACAATTACCGTTAGAGGAGTCGATAAAGTAATACGAAAGCGGTGTGTAAGGTAGCAGATTTTTATATGCCTGTAATGTTTTGTTTGTCTGGTTGCTGCTGTACTTTATTTTACCAAAATTTATGAATATATTTTTATTGTTGGAACTCGTTTATTTTTTTTTCCTTACTGTTGCTGCATTGGCTTCATGCCTGCCGTGTGAAGGTTTTTCATCTTTGGTTTTTTTTTTTTCTGAAGCCTTTACCACTAAATTTAGTGATTTAGAGAAAAACGCATCGGTTGCGCATTGGGTATCCTGACACATACACTCATGCATTTTCATAGTGTGCATCCACACTTTATTTACTGTTGGCTGTACTCCACTGCCTTATTATTTTGGATGTGATTCATGATTGTGGAATAGAACAGCAGTTATGGTTTTCTCAAAGAAGCTTAAGTAGTGAGCTTCAAAATAGTTTCTCCTAATTAAAATTACCCAGAAGTTAGAGCATCAGAGCTAATACAGATATAACACGTGTTGCTTGTTTCTTGATTATAAAGGGTCAGTCGCATATCTTACTTTTCACCATTTAAAGATGAGATGGCAAGTAATTTAGGAATAGAGGAAAAGGGTGGAAAGCAAACAGGAATAAAGTGAAAAACTGGAATCTAAGTTTGAAGGAAAAACAGACTCATCTGCTGAAAATGGGAAATTTCAAATAGAGCATTCCACAGCCTGAACACAAAAGAGGAGGAACAAGAACTGTGCAATACTGCATAGCTGCCGGAGTCGGAGCAATGACCCAAGTTGCGTTTGTGAATTTGAACAAAAAAAGCAGTTCTCTTAAGCCACAGTGAAGAAAAATTGTTTACGATTCCACTTATTTGTATTTCAAGATAAAGTTTCAAAAGATGAACAAGAATGCCTAAAATAAATGTTTAAAAACATAAATATAAAAACTTAAAGATTAAGCAGGGAAAAATATGAATGATCCAGGAATAGATTTCAACATGGGCATTCCCTGGATGACTCATCCACAGGAAGGTAACCAATGGAATAACAGGTAAAAAATAACCATCTAACCAATTCAAAGTATATCTTTGCGGAAAGTTACTCCGAGTAGCGAACTGACAACATAATACAAAGAAATGTCGCGTTTGGGTATTGTGAAAAGAAGTCACGTTTTTTTGTTTCACTCTTGGCACCTGTCATGCCTTTGGCATGTGGGGAATGTCCTGTAACTAAGTTCTATCGTCTAGATTTTCCCCACGGGGTGGGTGGGGAGGGGGGAGTGCTAAGTGTAGGTAATTGAATGCGTGCTTACATTTACGGAAGTTTGTGGTGGAAGGACGTTCTTTACATGTGCAACATGTTGGCAATCACAATTATAGGTAACCATCTGTAAACCAACTACGTAGGCGATTTCTGACAATTGGTCATGGTTATCAACGATCTTAAACTAAAGACTTTGTGAGTATTTTCTAAAGATGAAAGGCTAACCCCACTCTCAAATCCCTTTTAACAGAAACATGAAACTTTGGGATGCGGTTGCTAGTCCCACGCCATGCTCCTTTTCACAGATGGTAACTGCGAGTGAGAAATGAGCTGAAATAGACTTTTCCATTTGGTTCTTATCGCTTTCCTTGCTCTGTTTCATTATCATAATCAGTAGAAGGCACCTGGCCCCAGAGGTCCGATTGCGGCTTGTAGTTTCTTTTCAGATTTCCCCTTCGTACATTATATTTACGGTATATGTTATCCTCATTATGTACGCTTATGTTCATTTATAACTTTTTCTCGCCTGCATCACTCACTGTGGAGGGCTGTACATTAAACCAAAGTGAAACAAAATGAAATAATCTTTCTGGGTTACCTAACTCCTAAAAATATTCATGCTTGCTCTACTAATATGCAACCATTAATGTCATATCCATCATAACTTTGACAGAGAGAGAGAGAGAGAGAGAGAGAGAGAGAGAGAGAGAGAGAGAGAGAGAGAGAGAGAGAGAGGAGACGCGTACCAAACATTCAAACATGCATATCCCTAAACCACTCAGGTTACTTACCTCAACACTTAACTGACTCCTCCCACTACCTGTGTCGTTACCATAGCAACAGAGAAAACATAAGGGCCTGTCAGATGTAGAAAGAGGAAGAAGGTGGTGAGCTGCCAGATACCGCCAGAACTCCTGTGACTGATTTCGGACTCCAGTGTGAGAGTGGTTTTTCGACCGGTTGCTTCCGCTCCCCGTCAGTCGTTTCTTTACTCTAGTGTCAGTGAAGTGTTTGTCAGTTGTTTGTTTTTTTCATTTGATTTCATTCAGTTTTCTCCATTTTATTATTAAATCGCTCTCGGTCATGATTGTTTAATGTTAAACATTGTTACTGTGTGGATATTTTGTTGTTTATAGTCGTAGTAAAATCACGTGCTTAGGAGTGTTGTTTACTTTTGGAATGTGCAAAATTAACTACAGTAAATCGGAGTAAAAACTCAAGCAAAAAAAGAAATAATGCCAGTGAAGACCATAATTCGGATTTAAATTCGTTGAGCAATAGGTACTGAAGCGAACGTGAATGCATGTGATGAAAATCTTCGGTAGAAAGGGGAAGTACGTTGAGGGTAAAATTGACTCGCCCAGTAATCCATATTTGAAACTTTCAAGGAATGTAGGAAAAAAATATTGCATTGTGATAAAAACGACCGATATTCGATGGATTATTAATAATTTTAATCAATTCATCAACAACTGAGTCGATTTAAGCTGTTCTTTTTAAACAACGCTAATAATGAGGTATTGACGGTCATTTAATTTTTATGATGGTGCGCACCCTAGGCAACGGGTTACAAACAGAACGATTTGGAATGCGTGATAACTAACATTGCTCAGATTTTTTCGTTTTAATTTAATGGTGATTGTTGAATTATTCTTTCTAAACGTTAAAAAGTTATTGCCGTCTTTACCATTGGATAAGCGGGTTCGTTCTTAACTAAATTTAATTGTCCATACTAACCAGTCTCGATTGCAGTAAATTGAGTAATATCAATTTGAGCTCAGAAGTAAAGTTGTCATTTAAATTGCACATAAAATATATCGAAATTTACGTCGTTTTACAAGTACACAGTAAATTACAGGCTCGCTAACATGGATGCGACGTTAAAAGTTCGTGACCCATACACCTCTCCCTGGTGATTAGCCCAACCCCCGAACTACCGAAGATGTTCGAAGTGGAGTGTCAGGATTATAGTCGTAAGTGTTTCCTGACGTGTAAATAACAATAGTATTCACGTAACATCAACAAGTTGCTTGACGACCGCCAACCCAGTCATCATGCCGCGACGAGTAGACAGGTTGAGGAAGGAGGCACGCATTAGCAGGACACCATCCGATTTGGTGAGTGTTCGTTGATGTAGCATAAATATTACAGCGGGACATTATTATTATTATTTTTTGTAGCCAAACTTGTGATGTATTTTTTTTTGTCTCAAGTTATGTTAGACCTTTGTGTATTTATAGGCACTAGGCTTAGTTTTATAGGTATCTGCAATACACATAAGCCTATGTTAGATCATGGTTGAAAGCGAGACTTTTTTTCTTTTTTTTTGCTTTTAGGCCTAATCATCTTATTTCCTTACCCCAAGATTCCAAGTATTGTTGACTGAACGGGCCTTATCCAACACGGGCTTTTAACTCAACGCATTCAGTGCCTAACGTCAGGGAAACTAGACAAAATGCACCATTGCCTGAATGCACCAGACCGAATGCAACATTAGCCTAGACCAAATGCACCACCAGCCTGGTCTAAATGCACCAACCACTTAGTCTGAATGCACCATTTTGTAAATAGTCTGAATGCACCACACTGCATAAAAATGCGCTTGTTGTCTGGTTGATTCTGGTATCATCAAATTTTTGTCATTCTTACTAGAAACTGGTTAAATCTCAGTTTTTAGCTTGTTAAAAGTAGTTAAGTAATTTAAAGAATAGAGTCTTATTTCTTTACTAAAGCTTTTATATCATTCATCCTTTTTATCATATTTGATATCAATATTTATTTTATTTTATATACTCCAGCTTAGTCTATAGGATATGAATTTTTCTGGCAGAAGTCTTAAAGTGTCTTGTTGGTTTTGTAATATTCTGTTTTTATTCAGAAACGGTTAGGTTTGTATTATAAATTAAGAGGAAAATTAGTATAGCAAGTTTTTGTAAAGTTTTAAACTTCTCCCTCATAGCATAATGTGTTTGTTGGTTTTGTAATTTTCTATTTTTATTCAGACTACAGCTTTTTTAAAATTAGCTTTATCAAAGAAAATAATCCAAGAAAATGAATATATATAGTACATACGTCTCACAACACACTAACTACCTAACAAGGTATGTTTTAAACTTCTCCTCATAGCATAATATTTTCTATTTTTATTACTTTTAAAATTAACTTTATCAAAGAAAATAATATGCAAAATATATATATAGTTATATATAGTTACCCAAAGAACAGGTGTTTTGTGAATTACGTTGGTGCATTGGGACCATAAGGAATAATGCATTTTAATTGGTTAGTTTTAATCTTCTTATAATATAATGTATTTGTTGGTTGTGTATTATTCTTACTGTATTCAGACTTTGTAAATGATTCACTATATCAAGGAAAATAATCCTGCAAAGTGAACATAGATACCTGTATAGTTCCCCAAAGGGCAAGTGTTATGTGAATTTAGTTAGTGGGTTGGGATCACAAGAAAAGATGCACTTTAATTATGAAGTGGTGCATTGGGACCAGATATATAAATGGTGCATTCAGACTAGTGTTGGTGCAGTAGTAACTGTTGCTTCGGTAGCTTAATTGTTAATTATCATAATGGTCATGAATCTAACTATAATTTACGCATTAACCAACATGTACTAATAATTCAGTATGGAAGCCTTTGTCAAAATTCGGCAATTAAGTTTTATCTATACCCCAAAATAATTTTAACAATACTTTATTCATATCTTTAATGATATGTTAAAAGGAAAACACAGGGTAATTACAGTTTAAAATAGTTGTGGACGGATAGTTTTATTTTTCGAACTGGTAACAAGGCTGGGAAGTTCCAACTACACCATCCCAACTACAAAGACGGGCTACTCCGTTCAACTGTGTATTATGTAATGGTTAATATTTCATTCTCGCTAACGAATGTGAATACTTCATATACAGTGATTTGGTAATACGATTGATAATGAAGGTGTTTATGGGATGGTATGGTTGTTAAATTTATGTAAAAATTGTTATTAAATTATAGTAATGAGGACGGAAATATATTAAATTCAGAACTCTAGTAGTCGTTAGAGAACTATATGAGAATTTAAAATTTAAGAATTTAAAGCAAGTTTAGAAGGATGTGTTAAAAGAAAGTCTTGGATCAAGAATGCCTGATACCAAAAGTTGGTGTGCTAAAATGGTGAGGCCAAATTGTACGTGTCACGTGTCAGGTGTGTCTGGACCCGAGTGTTTTTTTCTGGTCAAGGCACTTTTGGGACTAGCCTAAATGCCTGGGTCGAATGTCACTGGATGAAGCTACTTTTGGGGCTAAATGTCAAGTAAGATACGTCTAAAGCCGAGTGTTTTCTGAATCAAGCTAATTTTGTGCCGAATATCTCCAGGTCAAGCCGTTTTCGGGCAAGTGTTTCTCCTGTGGGTCAAGCCATTTTTGGGTCCTAGTGCACTGCTCTTTTTGAAGTAAGCGTTTGTGACAAATGTTTCTGCGGCCATTAAGCCTCTGGGACTGAGCATATCTGGTGCCATAGTCTGTGTCACATCACTTTAGGAAAGTCTCCGGGCGCAGGTAACTGGACCGAGGGTCATTCGGTCTAAGCGTCTCAGCAGACGAGTGTTGTTGAGTTCGAGGGTGAATGGGGCAAGCCTCTGTGATCGAGTATTGATGGGGTTGAATGTCACCTATTACTAGTGTCAGGGATAAAATGTCTCTCTCTCTCTCTCTCTCTCTCTCTCTCTCTCTCTCTCTCTCTCTCTCTCTCTCTCTCCTTCACTTCAGTCAAACATGTAGTATGTGTACTGTACACGTGCAAAGTATTGCAGGGTAAAACAAAGATTGGCTGCATGTTTATGCATGGACGTTAGTGTTATTCACCTTAACCTTGAACGTTGATATGCGGAGAGTTTTCCAAGAAGCGCCAAGAATGTTAGATAACATCCCCTTGGGAGTAAGTTCCTCAACATATCTTTAGTTAAATGGTTCGATGCCGGCTCCATGGGGAATTTGTAAATGGCAAGAAGTGGAAATTCCGCTCTATCAAAACCAATGTCAATTGCTTATCGGAAAAACAGCAAATTAGCTATCTAATGGCATACCCTAAAAATGGAATTACAGGAAAGGTAACTCAATAACTTAGCTTTGGTGGAATCATATTAGAAATATGCATTAACAAAAGTGGATGTTACACAACATTCCTCTGGAATGTCTGAATTTTCTTTTTTTCCTGTAGACTTGTTAAAGGGTAATGTAGACTATTGACACGTTCATATGAAGACAGCTGGTATATCATACCTGTGAAGATATTGGAAGTGATATACTTTGGCATATATATATATATATATATATATATATATATATATATATATATATATATATATATATATATATATATATATATATATGCATATATATATAGTTTCTGTTGAGACAGAATTCCATACAATAAAGGTTGCCCATGAAAACAGAGACTAGATTTTACAGCGTCATATTGCGGAAACAACTGTTTCCTTCAACTGACAGGTAATACCTGCTAGTTAAGGGAAACTGTTGGTGTTTTCATGGGCAGGGATGTTGAACGTTGTTCGTCATAATGATTCAGATTTCAGATTCATTTGCATGTTTGTCACGTTGCATAAAGATCATATTGATTCCCTTTTGTCTGGAGTGGCTATGCGAACTGCCCGAAAAATTCCTGGAATGTTTGAATTCCTTTTCAGAATGCCTTGCGCAGTTTTGAGGAAAAGAGCAGGCATGCATTTACCTGCGTAGTGTTCTCGTAATATCGGTAGGCTGACTCTCCACATGCCTTTAGCGGTGCACTGTATGCATTACTTAAGGTTCTTTGCAGCGTCCTTTCGTCTCCTAGCTGCAACCCTTTTCATTCATTTTACTGTACCTTCTTTCATATTCTCTTTCTTCCATCTTACTTCCCAACCTCAACAAACAAATATTTCATATTGCAACTGTGAGGTTTTCCTCCTGTTACTTTTAAATGCCTTTTCACTCTCAATTTCCCTTTCAGTGATGAGTGATCTCCTAGATCCCAGAGCTTGGCCTTTGGCCTGTATGAGTTATTGAAATGTAATTTACCTCTACTTTTATCACTTTTTCTTTCTGCAAGTTTTTTTGAAGTGGTCAGTTTTCAATTTTTTTTTTTTTTAATCTTCGCTGATCTCCGGTTCTGATTAGCTTATATTCCAGTTTTCTGGAAAGGAGGTTGCATAATTTGAGTAACCGAATGTCTGTGTAACCGAATTTTTTGTAGAGTTATGTTTGCTTTTAAAAAGAAAGCACTTTGTAGTATATTATATATATATATATATATATATATATATATATATATATATATATATATATATATATATATATATAAATTTCTGACTCACGTCAGGATGAACCCAGGTCTCTCAGGTGGAAAGCAAGGGCGTTATCCACTGGGCCACACAAGTCTAAAGAAGTTGGAACCTGAGAGCAACTGCACCCAAGGAATTATAATGCTTGCATACCAGCGAGTTTTCCCCAACTTCCCGACTCAGCAATGACCCAATAGACAACATTTATATTATAGTATAAGATAGAAATCATCAACACACAATCATGGAACAGAAATAAATTTCTGACTACGTCGGGATCGAACCCAGGTCTCTCAGGTATAGGGGCGTTATCCATGGGCCACACAAGTCTAGTTGGAATAGCAACTGCACCCAGGAATATAACTGCTTGCATACCAGCGAGTTTTCCCCAATCCCGATCATAGCAATGACCCAATAGACAACATTTCATTATTATATGAATAAGATAGAAATCATACACAATCATGTGGAACAGAAATAAATTTCTGACTCACGTCGGGATCGAACCCAGGTCTCAGGTGGAAAGCAAGGGATAATTATGAAATGTTGTCTATTATATGAGTCGGGAAGTTGGGAAAACTCGCTGGTATGCAAGCAGTTATATAATTCCTTGGTGCAGTTGCTCTCAGGTTCCAACTTCTTTTAGACTTGTGTGGCCCAGTGGATAACGCCTTGCTTTCCACCTGAGAGACCTGGGTTCGATCCCGACGTGAGTCAGAAATTTATTTCTGTTCCACACGTGATTGTGTGTTGATGATTTCTATATATATATATATATATAGATAATGTGTGTGTGTGTGTGTGTGTGTGTGTGTAGTGAAAGGCACCATCTGTATAGACAGAAGGATGGCGTTGCGATGGGCTCTCCATTGGGCGTCCTCTTTGCAAATTTTTACATGGGCACTGTAGAAGAACGTATCTTCGAGAGAATCCAGCAGCCGAAGAAATATGCGCGATATATCGACGATGTCTTCGTTCAAGTAGACGGCGAGGAGGAGGTTGAAGCCCTTCGTCAGGCGTTCCAGCAATGTAGTGTGCTGAACTACACTGTCGAGTTCAGCACAGACGACCGGCTCCCCTTCCTCGACGTTGTGGTCACAAAGACGGAGCGGAACTTGAAGACATCAGTTTGCACGAAATCCACCAATTTGGGGACTATGCTTGAACGGAGATAGCGAGTGCCCTGCTAGGTTTAATTAAGAATACGACGGTCAGGACCTTCATTAGAAGGGCCTTCTCCCATTGCTCCACCTGGCAAGACACTGACAAGGAATTTGAACGTGCTGCACAAGTGTAGGTGAATAATGGTTTCACCAACAAACTCATCAACAAGAAAATCCGAACTGGCCTGGAGAAATGGTATAGCGGTGAGAGCTCACAACCTGCTCCCCAGGATGACATCAAGATATATTACAAGGCCCGTATGCATCCCCAGTACCGCGAGGACGAGTGCCCCATGAAAATCGTCATGGAGAACGTTACCCCGACCGAAGATAATAAGATGATAAACCTAGTAATATATTACAAGAACCGCCGCACCCGTGATCTCGTGATGAAGAATAACCCCTCTCCGCCAGCAAGAGACCCCGTCAAGCAGAAGAACGTGGTCTACTAATTTTTATGTCCTGTCCGAGGATGCCCCGGCGTTTATATTTGGGATGACCACGATGCGTCCGTCAAAGAGGATCTCCTGCCACGCCCAGGAAGGTGCCATCATAAACCACGCCCGTGCCACCCACATATTTCCATCTCCCGCGACATTATTATACAAAATATAAGTATAATCGGGAGAGCCGCCGACCCCCGACGTCTGCGCCTGCTGGAGGCGCTCCTCATTGCCGAGAGAAAGCCCACAATGAACAGACCCGGGAGGCATCGCTCCTACCCACGAATTTGAGAAGAGCAATGCCGAACAACCACCAAATCCAACAAATACCCGAACATGACAACCCTGAGAATGGAGACGCCCCTGAAGAGCGAGGCGCCCTTCGAGACAACCCCCCGACTACAAGAGAGAGAGGAAATATTGACGCCATTCATCCTCCGCCCAAAGCAGCCAAACTACCGATGATGTCAGTCGGCATGACGTCACGCAACGGCAGGCCACTGGGAACGCTGGAATGATAGCATTCCCAGATTGAGAAGGTCAGTCAGGCTTGAGCTTCGCCGCGGAAATGTGGCTTGAAGCTCGCCGACTGCAACCAATCAAAATCAACCGTCCGTGACCTCCTGCTGAAGCCCGTGTATAAATTCGGAAGGACCTATGCAACCTGCCAGTCCTCTACTAGCTCCCGCTGGAGAATGACAGAAGAGTTTGTCGAAACGTCGCGGCAACAAGAGTATAAGCAACTGTTTAAATTATAATATTCTAACTGTATAGAATATATAAAAAAGCAGAATCTAAATTTTTGACTGTCCCCCATGAAATGACAAATATAGGCGAGCTGTTAGCATGCACCTCCAATGAAGAGAAGTCCGCAATAAGGAAAATAGAAAAAGTCTTTATAAAATAAATGCAGCTGAAGCAGCAATAATATTCAATAAAACCTGTTTAAAAGAGGGTCTGCTGCCAAATAATAATAATAATAGCTATTCAGTTCTGTAGTATAATTGTCTCAGGTTTGTTGCAAGTGTCAGTAGCGCTTTGATACATCACAAGACGGAACTTTAGCGTCCAACCCAATTGTCATTAACTTTATCCTGTCCTATGACTCATGCGTTTCCCATTAGACATTAAACTTCAATTTAAACTTGACAGTTTGAGAACTGGATTTGAAAATTCGTCTGGGTTTGATTTCAAGGGTCGACTATCTGGTCTTAGGCCTAGTTAGGTTTCAAACTTGAATTTTATTAGTTGTCACATTCTGAACTTGAAGCTTCGTCGATTCCTACAAATTTATGCTTATTTAATTCGTAGTAGTACAGGACTTGTTTAAAGGTTCCGTGGCTGTGATTTTATAGGATGTGATCCTTATAGGCTATATACCCGTTCAAGTGGCATAAACTCATCATTTTTGCAAGTTTACTTTTTAATAAATATTTATGCCGCTTGAATTTTATTTCACAGTAATGTTAATAAAAACCTCTCTCCATATACCATATAGTACACGGCCGATGTTAATAACATCCCGCCGAGTGTTATTAATAACCATCGATCAGGCGAGGAATCCCTAACGGAACTTTGACCTGGTTACAATTGCCGATCGCTTTGCGTGGTCGTTATCCTAGGCTAATGAGCTCTCATTACGGGGCAACATGCATTACGGTGCACATTTCTGCACACGTTCCTTCTTACTCGACGGGTCATTTTTATATCCTAATCAGCTGATTAGCCGAAGAATACGGAAGACGGTCTTTTCGTATTTCATCGATTAAGTAATTGAGTCGGGGATGTTCTTCCTGATTTAGTGGGGCGACGCGACGGTCTCTCTCTCTCTCTCTCTCTCTCTCTCTCTCTCTCTCTCTCTCTCTCTCTCTCTCTCTCTCTCTCTCTCTCTTTTGACGGTGTTGCTGTCCATATGGCGTTCTTGGGATGAGGATGTTAGCCCAATTATCCTTTCGGCAGCACGGATGAACAGGGTAAATTATGATTTGAAGACGTCTGTTCATCCGTCCAAGCACTTACCAATCTCCATGTTGCTTAAAATCCGTGGCTGGAATAATATATGTACGTATGTATATATATATATATATATATATATATATATATATATATATATATATATATATATATATATATATATATATATAGTAGTTGCGTGTAGAATTCATAACGACCATCCAATTCTTGAAAGAAACCAGACGTGTTAGAACATTCTTGATAAATTGCGTTCCCAGCGTTTACATCACACGCGACAGATATGATTTTGGGCAGAATGTGGATATTTGCACAATGTCAGGATTCATGAAATATTACTTTGTATTTGTGAAAAAAAATATGTTAGTGTAACTTAAAAGTAGATAAGGTACAGACGAACTCTTGAATTTTGAAATGATTCTACCAATTGATTGACTTTTTTTTTTTTTTATTCCAGGGTCATTTTGGTGTCAGTGTGGTTTTGACTTTCTGTAAAAGAAAACTATTGAGATGGCTGTTTTGTCTGACCGTCAGCACTTTTTCTGTCAGCCCCCAGATCTTAAAAACTACTGAGGCTAGAGGGCTGCAAATTGGTGTGTTGATCATCCACCCTCCAATCATCAAACATATCAAATTGCAGCCCGCTGGCCTCAGTGGTTTTAATTTAATTTAAGGTTAATGTTAGCCATGATCGTGCGTGTGGCCCCGCTATAGGTACCAATAACACAGACCACCATATAGGTGCCAACAACACGGGCCACCACCGGGCTGCGGCCGAGAGTTTCATGGGTCGTGGCTAAGAGTTTCATGGGCCGTAGCTGAGAGTTTCATGGGTCGTAGCTGAGAGTTTCATGGGCCGTAGCTGAGAGTTTCGTGGGCCGTAGCCGAGAGTTTCATACAGCATTATACACTATAGAAAACTCGATTGCGCCGAAGAAACTTCGGCGCTTCTTCAACTTTTTTTTTTTTATTGATTAGTGAAAGCACTATTCTGATTATTTATAGTGAAGTCAGTGCGATTAATTTAATACTACTGATTGCATTCGACGGCTAATAATGAATGATTAAGATGAAGATACTTTCTGAAGCCATGTAATATCCCTTATTTTGAATCTGACACTGAAACCGATATATTTCAAAGTCGTATTGTATGTCGTCCAGTAAACTTACAGATATCTTTATTAATGAATTAATCCAGTACTGAAGATACTGTAACGCTTATGACCCCTTGACATGTTAATTTAGGCAGGCAGTGTTTGGTCCCCCGTCCCACCTCATTTCGCCTCAAATTAGAAACAGCCTCGCCTTCGGTCATGAGCGGTAACTGCAGAGTACCGCAATTTATAATTTTCTCAGTAATAGCATTGGAATGATGCGATTATCCCTGAAGTCCTTTAATTAACCGTGGAATAGCATCCACCATTTTTTTTTTTTATTATCCTGACGTACTTTTTCCAAGTCTTGCTTTTTCGTAAAGGCGAAGGTGGCTTCACCCTATTTACAATTTAACAGCTAGTGGTTCTCAACCTTTTTTGGCCCATGCACCCCTTCACCATATGTCAGAATGTCATCCCCTCCCCCCCGCCCCCGCCCCCCTTTCCAAAATTGTTTGCCTCAAAAGTTGCAGTTCCTCATTGGACGGGTTGGTATCGTTCTCGGATAGCACTCCGCTGGGCCCGCGTTCGATTCTCCGAGTGGCCAATGAAGAATTAGAGAAATCTATTTCTGGTGATAGAAATTAATTTCTCGTTATAATGTGGTTCGGATTCCACAATAAGCTGTAGGTCCCGTTGCTAGGTAACCAATTGGTTCTTAGCCACGTAAAATAAATCTGATCCTTCGGGCCAGCCCTAGGAGAGCTGTTAATCAGCTCCTCAGTGGTCTGGTTAAACTGAGGTATACTTAACTTTAACTCAGAAGTTGCATTACAAAATATGCAACAAAATACTAACACAAACAAACAAGCTAGTGGGGAGAAAGCTCAGCGTGACCTCTCAGTAGTGCATACCGATACACACTGCGTTTTGTGTGGTCCTGGAGCCAGTTTGAGCCTGCCAGTCTGTGGTCACAATTACCGCCCCCACCCCCACCCCTCCAACTGAAACTCTGAAATCCCCCCTGGTTGAGAACCATTGAGCAAATTGTCCATATTGACCCCTGGGGGTGGATGGTACTATCTAAGAGGTCACTCAATCCCCAGGGGTCAAAAGGGGTCGATAAGCACCTAGGTCGATAATGAACTTCTTGGGGGTCAAAAGTTGACATTGGCATAAGGAATAGAAATAAAGAAAGCACTACAATAAAATTAAATGATTGATTTATGCCTGGTATGCTGAGTTCGATTTTCAGTTATAATTTGGTAACTGCTACAATATTCATAACTTGGTAACTGCTACAGTATTCATCAGTATGATGCATTATTTTTGTTGCATTTAACATTACCTAACTTTGTGTAATATGAAGTATTTTTCATTGATAAATTATTATTATTATTATTATTATTATTATTATTATTATTATTATTATTATTATTATTATTATATAGGAATAGAAATATAAATTGAAGGAATAACAAAACATGAATGCAAGAAAATTGGGAAGGAATTGGTACCTTTAAATAAGCATTTATCTCTTTATTTATTTATTCATCCATTCATCTATTGTAAGACCTTTGGGGTCAACGTAGTCATAAGGATTCCATGAAGTGGGATTTTTGGGGGGTCTAAAATGTCAGGTGGCCCCTGCTTTAAGAGACCCCCAATTTTACCTATCATATTAACAGTTTTTAATTTGCTCTCATTTTAAAAAGTTCTCAGTTCAACCTAATTACATTTCAACAGTTGTTTAAAAAATATTTTACTCTCAGAAAACGGAATATCTGCATTCATTGTTTGACCTGTCGTCATTCAAGATAGTGGGTCGGTCTTCTTCTTAAGTCTACAAAATTTGCGTGTGGGTTTCAGATAACCTTAATCATTCAGCAGCCTCTGAGGCTAGACAACTGACGTACACGCCATTTCTTTTGTTTCTGTAATATCTCTCTCTCTCTCTCTCTCTCTCTCTCTCTCTCTCTCTCTCTCTCTCTAAATGTGTGTGTTTGTTTGTTTGTTCATATACATGTATATATATATATATATATATATTCATATATGTACATCAGATATATATACACACACACACATATATATATATATATATATATATATATATATATATATATATATATATATATATATATATATATATATATATATATATACATATACATATATATATATATACATATACATATGCATATATATGAACAACCAAGACATACACATGCAGATATACACGGGTAGCTTATGTAAGTACGTTGCGTTTGAGGCTCAAATTCCGTGTAACAATTACATTTGGCATCAATCTACGTCATGGTTCACTTTTAAAAAGAAATCCGCTCGCAAAGCAACTGACATTGAGACTTAATTCGCAAAAAAAAAAAAAAATAAACACTATTATTTCAAGAGCAGTGGGTCTCAACATGGCGAACGGCACTAGTCCCCGAAACTACGAGGAAAAAATTGTCCAAGTTTCGCTGTTGAAGTAATTTAAAAGTAACTCATGCCCTTTAAGTAATATCCCGAATGGACTACGATGTTTGAACTACGAGAAAACTTATGCTCTGCCCTTTTTGTTTCTCTTGTAATGAATTCTACACATGCGAGCGACTGACGCCGAGCTGCGTACTTCTTGGACTTTCCCAGAGAACGCAAAGACTGACTCATTTGTTTGGTAACGAGATAGCAAGACTAAGTAGATGTTAACGGTTGCGTAAGTAAATTACGTCGTGAGGCTTAAATTTTGATTTGCATCATCGTGTACAGTATATAAAAATTGATTTGCACTATCGTGTCCAGTATATAAAAATTGATTTTGCATTGTCGTTTACAGTATATAAAAATTGATTTGCATCATCGTGTACAGTATATAAAAATTGATTTTGCATCATCGTGTACAGTATATAAAATTTTTTATTTGCATTATGGTGTACAGTATATAGAAATTGATTTTGCATCATCGTGTACAGTATATAAAATTTTTTATTTGCATCATCGTGTACAGAACATACTCGTAAATTGATGTCGTGCAACGTAGAAACGAAAAAATACCCTAACTTGTTTCAAGTTATTTTTTATATTCCTCCTTGGTGCTTGCACTTGGCTAGCATCCATTCTTAATTATATTTATAGTTCCAGACCACCCCATCTGTAGCCTCTTCAAATCAGCCTGTTCATCTGTAGTTCATGCAGTACTTCTTTAATCTGCGTCTTGAAGTGTTTGTGTTTATAAATAATAATGTAAAAGCAATACCCAGTCTTGCTAGCGTTCTTTGTCAGCCTTTCAATTAAACAAAAGTTTTAAACGTTCTCGACATTAATAGACATCATTAGTTTTATCTGTTACCTTTATCGTCCTTGTCAGAATAATTGCAGATTCTCTCTCTCTCTCTCTCTCTCTCTCTCTCTCTCTCTCTCTCTCTCTCTCTCTCTCTCTCTCTCTCTCTCTCTCGACGTAAAAGATCAAGAAAGAAAAGTAGAAAATCTCGGCAATCTTACATGATTATCGGCCCAATTCTGGTTCTTGAACGATGATTACAGGCCTGGAGTCTGCGATTATTATATTTAATAATATTTCTTTCGGAGAAAGGCAGAGAAGGAAAACGGGACGGAAATTGTATTTCTCGTTATTCTAGAAACGGTTTTGTTTTGTGGTATGAATATACACGTGTCAACAATTCTGGAAATGAAATTGTGTAATTTATGTCTCCAAAAAATTACGATGTGGAACGAGATTTATTTTGAAGCTGAAATTAATGGTACCAAGAACTCTGTGACGCCAATCATTGTTCTTCTAAAAAAGTTAGACGTGCTTTTGTGTCGTAATTCATAGGAACTTTATAAGTAAACAAATACATTACGTTCGCGCACATGCGCAGTTTCAGTTTCTAGACCTCTAGCAATACTTTTTAAACTTTGGGCTTGCAAGATTGCCAGACGTCTTTCAATAGTTTTTTTTAACCTAGATGTTGCAATATTTTTTCAACCTAGATGTTGTAATGTTTTTCAACCTAGATGTTGCAATATTTTTTCAACCTAGATTTTGCAATATTTTTTCAACCTAGATGTTGCAGTATTTTTTCAACCTAGATTTGCAATATTTTTTCAACCTAGATTTGCAATATTTTTCCGACCTAGATGTTGCAATATTTTTTAACCTAGACGATGCAGTATTTTTCCAACCTAGATGTTGCAATATTTTTCCAACCTAGATGTTGCAATATTTTTCAACCTAGATGTTGCAATATTTTTCCAACCTAGATGTGCAATATTTTCTCAACCTAGATGTTGCGTTTTTTGAACCTAGATGTTGCAATATTTTTTCAACCTACATGTTGCAATATTTTTCCAACCTAGATGTTGCAATATATTTTCAACCTAGACGTTGCAATATTTTTAATCTAGACGTTGCAATATTTTTCCAACCTAGATGTTGCAATAGTTTTCCAACCTAAACATTGCAATAGTTTTTCAACCTAGATGTTGCAGTATTTTTCCAACTTAGATGTTGCAATATTTTTTCACCCTAGAGGTGTTGCAATATTTTTCCAACCTAGATGTTGCAATATTTTTCCAATTACAATATTTTTCCAACCTAGACGTTGCAATATTTTTCTAACCTACATGTTGCAATATTTTTCCAACCTAGACATTGCAATATTTTTCCAACTTAGATGTTGCAATATTTTTCCAACCTAGATGTTGCAATATTTTTTGCTAGACGTTGCAATATTTTTTAAACTTAAATGTTAATATTTTTCCACCTAGATAACCTAGACGTTGCAATATTTTTCCGACCTAGATGTTGCAGTATTTTTCCAACCTAGATGTTGCAATATTTTTCCAACCTAGATGTTGCAATATTTTTCCAACCTAGATGTTGCAATATTTTTTCAACCTAGATGTTGCAATATTTTTCCAACTTAGATGTTGAAATATTTTTCCAACTTAAATGTTGCAATATTTTTCCAACCTAGTTGTTGCAATATTTTTTCAACCTAGACATTGCAATATTTTTAATCTAGACATTGCAATATTTTTCCAACCTAGATGTTGCAATATTTTTCCAACTTAAACATTGCAATAGTTTTTCAACCTAGATGTTGCAGTATTTTTCCAACTTAGATGTTGCAGTATTTTTTCACCCAAGATGTTGAAACATTTTTCCAACCTAGGTGTTGCAATATTTTTCCAACCTAGACATTGCAATATTTTTCTAACCTAGATGTTGCAATATTTTTCCAACCTAGACATTGCAATATTTTTCCAACCTAGACGTTGCAACATTTTTCCAACCTATATGTTGCAATATTTTTCCAACCTAGACGTTGCAATATTTTTTCAACTTAGACGTTGCAATATTTTTCCAACCTAGACGTTGCAATATTTTTCCAACCTAGATGTTGCAATATTTTTCCAACCTAGATGTTGCAATATTTTTCCAACCTAGATGTTGCAATATTTTTCCAACCTAGAGGTTGCAATATCTTTTCAACCTAGATGTTGCATTGTTCAACCTAGATGTTGCAATATTTTTCCAACCTAGATGTTGCAATATTTTTTCAACCTAGATGTTGCAATATTTTCCGAACCTAGATGTTGCAATATTTTTCCTACTAAGATGTTGCAATATATTTTTTAACCTAAACATTGCAATAGTTTTTCAACCTAGACATTGCAGTATTTTTCCAACCTAGATGTTGCAATATTTTTCACCCAAGATGTTGAAACATTTTTCCAACCTACTGTAGGTGTTACAATATTTTTCCAACCTAGATGTTGCAATATTTTTCCAACCTAGACATTGCAATATTTTTCTGACCTAGATGTTACGATATTTTTCCAACCTAGACATTGCAATATTTTTCTAACCTAGAAGTTGCAATATTTTTCCAACCTAGGCATTGCAATATTTTTCCAACTTAGACGTTGCAATATTTTTCCAACCTAGATGTTGCAATATTTTTCCAACCTTGATGTTGCAATATTTTTTCAACCTAGATGTTGCAATATTTTTCCAACCTAGATGTTGCAATATTTTTCCAACCTAGATGTTGCAATATTTTTCCAGCCTAGACGTTACAGTATTTTTCCAACCTAGACGTTGCATTATTTTTCCAACCTAGATGTTGCAATATTTTTTTCACCCAAGATGTTGCAACATTTTTCCAACCTACATGTTGCAATATTTTTCCACCCAAGACGTTGCAATAGTTTTCCACCTTGAGTTGTAATATTTTTCCAACCTAGACTTTGCAATATTTTTCCAACATAGATCTTGCAATATTTTTCCACCTTAGATTTGCAATCTTTTTCCAACCTAGATGTTGCAATATTTTTCCAATTTAGACATTGCAATATTTTTTCAGCATAGACATTGCAATGTTTTTCAACCTAGACGTTGCAGTATTTTTCCAACCTAGACATTGCAATATTTTTCCAACCTAGATGTTGCAATATTTTCCCAACCTAGATGTTGAAATATTGTTCTAACCTAGATGTTGCAATATTTTTCAACCAAGATGTTGCAACATTTTTCCAACCTAGATGTTGCAGTATTTTTCCAACCTAGATGTTGCAATACCTTTTACAACCTAGATGTTGCAACCTTTTCCAACCTAGATGTTGCAATATTTTTTCAGCAAAGATGTTGCAATATTTCTTCAACCTAGACATTGCAATATTTTTTAAGCCTGGATGTTGCAATATTTTTCCACCCTAGATGTTGCAATATGTTTCCAGCCTAGATGTTGCAGTATTTTTCCAACCTAGGCATTCCAATATTTTTCCAGCCTAGATGTTGCAATATTTTTTCAACATAGATGTTACCATATTTTTTCAACCTAGATATTGCAATATTTTTTCCACCTACAGTAGATGTTGCAATATTTTTTCAACTTAGATGTTGCAATATTTTTTCAACCTAGATATTGCAATATTTTTTCAACCTAGATGTTGCAGTATTTTTTCAACCTAGATGTTGCAATATTTTTTCAACCTAGATATTGTGATAGTTTTCAACATAGATTATTTTTCAACCTACATGTTGCAATATTTTTTCAACCTGGACGGAATATTTTTCAGCCTAGATGTTGCAACATTTTTAAACCTAGTTATTGCAATAGTTTTTAAATTAGATGTTGCAATAGTTTTTAGCTTAGATGTTGCAATCATTTTTTCAACCTAGATATTGCAATATTTTTTCAACTTAGATGTTGCAATATTTCAACAACCTAGGCGTTGCAGTATTTTTTCAGCCTAGATGTTGCAATAGTTTTCCAACCTACACGTTGCAATATTTTTTCACTGTGGCTGTAATTAATTCCGTTAGACCGCTTGATTACCTGTAAGAGATTTATTTTTCCGAGACACGCTCAGTCGTAAATATTTGGACGCGTAATTTCAAAAGTATTTATTTTTCTTAAGAAACATTGGCCTCTTTAGTTAGTTATGTGCATTAATGTTAGTTTCTCCTAAGTGTCCTTTTCTTTGTTTTCTTTATTTATTTGATTTGTGTTTGTATGTTTTTCTCAAGACAAATTCTCATGATCAAAACATTTGGACATGCGTTCAACCATACACATGGTCCGTTCTGTTCCGTTTTGTTTTAGAGAGAGAGAGAGAGAGAGAGAGAGAGAGAGAGAGAGAGAGAGAGAGAGAGAGAGAGAGGTTGGAAAAAAGTGAGGAACATAACTCCCCATTCTTCATCTGAAATTCTTGGTTAGTGTTGCATAAATGAGATTATATATATATTAAATGTATATATGTATATATATATATATATATATATATATATATATATATATATATATATATATATATATATATATATATATATATATATATATATATATATATATATATATATATATATATATATATATATATATATATATATATATATATATATATGTGTGTGTGTGTGTATATATACAAATTTATATATACATATTGATTGTATAAAAAATGTCCATGTTATTTGATACCTCCCCCACACGTAACTTAAATCAGCGATACGTTCCCTCTTTATATTTACATCCTTTATTAAGAAGCTCCGTCTCACGGCGGATAAAATATGAAATTCCTCATTTTATTAAGCTTTCTTCCCTGATGAAATTGAAAGATAGACTTCTCCGTTTTTTCTCGGAACCTTGTTGACTTGGGGAGGCTTTATCTACTGTTAATACTAAAATTGATATCATTAATACCTGTGTGATTGAAAACGTAACATTTTGTTCTCGTCTCTCATAGGTTAGTTTCGAGGTAATTTGTAGAGAAGCGGCTGTTTCAATAACTCCTTGATCTGCATTTCCAAATTCTGGTTTGATTAATCTTCTTGCGGTATTCATAGTCGTTTGAGAATACACCAGTTTC
>NC_089782.1:43643821-43653821 GCF_040412425.1 Macrobrachium rosenbergii | reverse complement strand
AAAAAAACTGTTTCAAGATCATGGAAATTGACGTTATGACAAATAATAAGGAAGTATGTTATTTTCAAGGAAAAACACTTGAAATTTCAGTTAATCTGTTAGCTATACAGTAGATGCTTATAAGATCAAGTTTAACATAAGCCCTGGTAAATTTCTAACAACACTGAATGTAATGAAAGTGGTAAATGAAATCTGATTAGTTTTTACCGTAGAGTTTAACAAAACAGTTGCGTGAAAACCTCTAATTCTCCTAGCACAGTGGTTTTCAACCTGTGGGCCGGGGCAGTTCTGAGTCGGGGGAGGCCATGCCACGGACATCTTCAAAATGGTATTTAAAAAATGAAAAATAATTTACAGTAAATGCAGACCAGTGCTTTCTTTCATAAATGAAAAAGTGCAATTTGAGTTTTGATTACAATGCGCCAGATTTATTTACTGTAAATGCAGGCCAGTGCTTAATTTCATAAGTGAAAAGATGTAATTTGAATTTGAATTACAACGCACATGATTTATTTAAAGTAAATGCAGACCAGTGCTTTCTTTCATAAATGGAAATATATAACTAATAAAGTGTTCTGAAAATGCTTTATAACAATTCTATTATCATCATTACACAATTCTGAAGGGCAGTGGGCCATGAGTATTCAGGGATGCCAAAAATGGGCCATGGGCACAAAAAGGTTGAAAACCACTGTCCTAGCACCCTTGTCAAAAGATCAGTTAGGCAGTATTGAATGAACCAGTGTATCACAGGTACGATTTAGACCTGTTATTGTTGCTTCCATCGAGGTGAAGACGTTACCTGCAGTTCAGTGTCAAATGGAATCTTGGTTGAATTGATGGAAGATCTATCCATTTTTCATAGAAACAAATTTTACTCTGACGTTATTTTTAGTTCTTACATCGCAGTAAAGCTTGAATTCCTTCTGAACATTATAATTTGATTTGTGTCATAATTCACTTTCGCGCAACGTTTTGATATACAAGTCCATTTGTCTTTTAAATATTCTGTTTAATAAGAATCAGACAAAGAACAGACAGGGTAAGAAAGTGGATAAATTGCCAGTATCGTCTAGAAACATACAATGTTTGTGTGATATATAGCTTTTGATATTGCATTATGCAAGCCGATTTTGGAATTGACTCATTCCTTGGTGACGCATTTGTTTGCCAAATAGTCCTGTTTTTATGTAGGAGTAAGTGTTATTATTATTATTGATGTTACAACTGACCCTTGCATCATACCCTTTCTGTAATCATGCATAATGACACGAAGATAAATTCCGCTTTCCTTTTGTGAGGTTATTGTGGACTTGGCCCTCATTCTGTATACGTCGATAACTACAGGAAGATTCTCCCCCAACCCGCGATGTTTCACAATTTTAATATTATATTAAACAAATAAAACCGGTTGAGGCATTTCTGTATTGTATGTGTGTCTTTGGACATTAAGTTCATAATACTTTCGATCATAACTGATATTTTATTATTATGACAAATACCTATATTTATGACGTTTATTGAGTGGGACTCCACGCCCTTTCTTGAATTTGCGTCGATGACCATGTGCATTGCGATGCCAGTTTATAGAAACCGATAACCCTTTCCTGAGTGGGCTGTAGTTGTCTTACTCACCCAGGGGACAAATGGATCTAATTATAACCCAGGGGCGTCTAGCTGCAACCCCTTTCATTCCTTTTTCTGTACCTCTTTTCATGGTCTCTTTCTTCCATCTTACTTTCCAGCATCTCCTAACAATTGATTCGTAGTGCAACTGCGAGCTTTTCCCCTGCTACACCTTTCAGTCCTTTTTAATGTCAAGGTCCCAGTTTCAGCGCTTGGATTTTAGGTCCCAGTGCTTGGACTTTGGCCAAAATTCTATATTCTAGTCTATAACTCACAGGCGTGTTCAATGAAGATTACCTTTGACCTCGCAAGAAAGAGGGGTGTCCTAGCAATGAGTTGTAAATTTCTCTTCCAAGGGGTCCACATATTTACTAGGAACTCCTGAGCCTTGTTTATGAGTTGTATTATTGTCCAAAGCTATTTTGGGGTCCCTAAGAGGGTTACGTCCGGATTTAAGTTGCTTCACCTTAAATGTGACCTCGGCTTTAACATTTGTCAAGCATTTTGACCCACACACATCAACATATATACAATCTACTTTCAACATGCATCCTTTAAGTGGATGTATGTTAACTTCTTATACCAAATATTAATGAGGTTAAAGGTAGGCCTATTTTTGTTTCTGGTTAGGCTTGGTTCTTCCAGATAGGAAGGATGTTGAATTTTTTTTATGGTGACAACGACACAGTTCATTTCACTTGTTAGAAAATACTTTTCTTCTTATACGCTCACGTCCTGATCTTTCATTTTCTGAAGTATGAGAGGGCGTTTATCAATGGTGAAACGTAAGAAGAAAATTTATCTTCTTTTCAAATCTTAAGAGACTTTGCTCATTCATTTTCCCTTGTTGGGAAACAGAATTGGTTTATAAATGGCGTAAGTAGTCAGTGGGTCTGTCAGATAATTTTCTGTGCGTTGATTGGATGTAATCAGTTACCCTTCATGTAAATAGCTGGTCAAATTACTTTGACCTCATTAGGAGTGATGGGATCACCATATGTTATTTATCACTATAAGGCTGAAAGACTATCACCCTGGAGGCCTAGACCCTGATACAGTTATTGAACAAAATCCAGTCTCATCCTCAAATAGGCGTTGCAGTGTCTAAGTTTTTGTTTTTATTATGTTTAGGCTGTTTAGGCTGATTGGGATTTTAAGCTAATCATTTATTTACTGGTTGGAAGTTATACTTTGTAAATCTCATCAGTTGCAGCATCAGTAATATCAGTTGGATCCGGCCACCATATCCGGCGTCATTCATACTATCAGAATGGTAAAGTTCTCTCTCTCTCTCTCTCTCTCTCTCTCTCTCTCTCTCTCTCTCTCTCTCTCTCTGAATCCGTCTTCGGACATGTACGAACTAGAATCGGCTAGATTTGTCTAGACTTCGATTGTCCAGTACCGCAAAAGCATACAGTAAATAAGGTTCTCATTTCATTTAGCCTGTGTATTTATTTAATGGGATAATGACACTTTTTAGTTTTCTGTAAATGAAAACTATTGTGCCAACTTTGTTTGTCTGCACTTTCCGTCCGCACTTTATCTGTCTGTCCGCACTTTTTCTGTCCGCACTTTTTCTGTCCGCCCTCAGATCTTAAGAACTACTGAGGCTAGAGGGCTGCAAATTGGTATGTTGATCATCCACCCTCCAATCATCAAACATACCAAATTGTAGCCCTGTGGCCTCAGTAGTTTTTATTTTATTTAAAGTTAAAGTTAACCATAATCGTGCTTCTGGTAACGATATAAGATAGGCCACCCACCACAGGGCCGTGGTTAAAGTTTCATGGGCCGCGGCTCATACAGCATTATACCGAGACCACTAAAAAATATATCTATTTTCGGTGGCCTTGGTTATACGCTGCACAGAAAACTCGATTGCGCTAAAGAAACTTCGGCGCATTTTTTACTTGGACGAAATTTCAGTTATAGAAAGCCTAATATCTTCTGAGGTGTTTACAAAGGAAAATTAATATTTTATAGCAGCCAAGACTGTACCTCAAATATTCCCTTTTAAGTAGTTGTTATTCGAAAGGAAATGACAGATTATCATTTTTTAGTATCTGTTAAACCGTAAAAAAAAAAAAATTGACTGGCAGCGTCTGATAAAGGATATCCATTTTGAGCAAGGTCAGTAGCCACCACACCCCCAATAACGTTTATGGATTCTACGTGTTTTCAAATTCCATCCTTCCGGTTCTCTCTCTCTCTCTCTCTCTCTCTCTCTCTCTCTCTCTCTCTCTCTCTCTTTACGTTTATGTGAATTTCTGTTTCCTCTTTCTATTCTCTCTCACACACTCTCTCTCTCTTTACGTTTATGTGAATTTTCGTGTTTCCTTTTATATTAGAAACTCTCTCTTCTTTACGTCTTTACGTTTATGTCTCTTATTAGACTCTCTCTCTCTCTCTCTCTCTCTCTCTCTCTCTCTCTCTCTCTCTCTCGGAGATAGGGCAATGAGGTAATTAAATTTAACACAGTCCATTCATTCTAGAACAGTTGCAGGTTGGTTATATGACCTCGCTTTAGAAAAACTGTACGAACTGAAAACTAAACTATAATATTTATAATCTTATTGTTTGTCTCTCGTTTGATTCCTCTTAAGGAAAAACAGGGTCTTGGTGTATTTTGTCCTAAATACTAAGCGGTGTGGCGGTTTCTTAATTAAGACGTCCAGTAAATAAAGCCTAATTAAAATTTGCGTGATCTAAACGCTGTTAGGAGAGAATGAGTCTGAAGTAAACTATGAATTTCTTTTTTTTTTTTGCGAGTTTACGTTGAATTTGATTTCATGATTCCTAGCTGGATTAATTTATATATCAGTTGTACCTGCCTACCTGTTTGTTTGAGTCACAGATATTCTGTCTAATTTTCTAGGTTGCAGGTATGACAGTCTGTCTGTCTTGAGTTAAACATATCAGTCTGTCTGAGTTACACGTAAAGTTTTGTCTGTATTTCTGTGTTGCTCCTGTCTAGATGTCTGTGTACTTTTCTGCGTTGAACCATTGTGTTTTTTCTGAGTTTTTCCTACCTGTAGACGTCCGGGGTTAAACCTATAAGTCTAAGTTTCAGAGTTAATATTGCCTGCTGTTCGCGTGTCTGTAGCCAGTTCTAGTTGTCTTTCTCAGTCAAAGCTTTTAATCCCCGCTTTCGAGTTATTCCTGTCCAACTGCATAACTCCTGGAATTACATGTGTCTCTCAACCCGCCTTCTCGTAACGTACCCCTGTCCTGACGAGTAACAGATAACAGTCTATCTATCTATCTATCTATCTATCTATCTATCTATCTATCTATCTATCTGCCCATCTGAATCGCATCTGTGTTCCTCTCTACCTTCCTAATTGCTTTTTGATGGAGGTATTGGGTGGTCAAGGACGCTTCTCTGCACGCAACAGGTTCGATCGCTGTTTGATACATCGGTTAATCGGGTCGTTTCGAATGGGTTGTGTGCCGTTTATCTCTTCTGTTGGTGGCGTCTCGTCGCTCTTTTGTTTTTCCTTGACTGTTTTGTGGGTGTAGTTACGACTGGGGTTTGTTTTCTTTTGGTCCTTTTGTTTTTATGGTGTTTAGGTTCTGGGATGGTTGCTTTCCTCTCTCTCTCTCTCTCTCTCTCTCTTTTGAAGGTAATGAACATATACAGGTAGATAAAGCTTACTAAACTGCTTTCCCATCAGTTTTCCCTTAGGTCTCTCTCTCTCTCTCTCTCTCTCTCTCTCTCTCTCTCTCTCTCTCTCTCTCTCTCTCTCTCTCTCTCTAGAAATAATGAACAAATATAAAAGATAAAGTGTACTAGCCTACTTTTACCTTAGTTTTTCCTTATCTCTCTCTCTCTCTCTCTCTCTCTCTCTCTCTCTCTCTCTCTCTCTCTCTCTCTCTCTCTTTAGAAATAATGAATGAATATCATAGATAAAGCGTACTAGCCTACTTTTATCTTAGTTTTTCTTATCTCTCTCTCTCTCTTCTCTCTCTCTCTCTCTCTCTCTCTCTCTCTCTCGTGATTACGCTAAAGTAATTAAGCGATCAAAGTTGTCAGGGTCCATAAATTCGTCTCCTCCCCCAAGGAAGAAATTGAGAATTTTGGGCAAAGGAGGAGATTGCGTTTCCTAAAATAGAATTTCATGAGGTACACAAAAATAAAAAAATATTTTACCATGATGATAAAAAGGATGTTGTGGCACTGTCTTCTTTTAAATTCGTTTTAGAATTTAACTATATAATTATATATAAAAATAATATATATATATATATATATATATATATATATATATATATATATTTTTATTTATTTATTTATTTATTTATAGGTGCATTCAGCGGCTAATGTAGCGAGAATTTTTTGCACGTTTGGTTCATCAGTGATTCATTAATTAAATTATAAACATGAAAATTACTATTTTTTTTTCTTTTTTTGCAGAGCAGCACAATGTCAAAGGAAATGTGAAATTGTGATAATACACACACAGACACACACATACACGCACGCACACACACGCACACACACACATGTATATATATATATATATATATATATATATATATATATATATATATATATATATATATATATATATATATATATATATGTATATATAATCACAATTTCACATTTCCCTTGACAACGTGTGACTTAGCAAAAAAATAGCGATATTCATATTCATAATTTAATTATGTACTATATATATATATATATATATATATATATATATATATATATATATATATATATATATATATATATATACATATATTCATCTGTCCTTTGCGCATTCATCTGTCCTCTTTGCTCTCTCTCTCTCTCTCTCTCTCTCTCTCTGACGCACAACGAATTTCACTTGTTAAACAATGCCCTGTATTTTACCCATTTTAGAGTGAAAAATGTAGCCCACTTACGTCCATAAATTCTTTTACAAATGGCTGGTCATTTTGAATATGACTCAGAGAAGAGGGCTTCTATTTTTATTTTTCCTTCCATGTTAATGTCTGGAGGGAGTGTAAAAAGAAGAAGAAGAAGAAGAAGAAAAAATATGTCGCTACTCTAAGTACATATTTGCTCAACATCGCGAGTTTAAAAATTAATGATCATCCTAATATTCATTTCTTTGTTATTTTTGTAAGTTGCTTCTCGCTTTTTATTGGTTTCATTTTTAAAAATGGTTTAAGAATTTTTTTTTTTATAATCTTTTGTTTTGTAAATATGCAAGCTTAATATTTTGCAATAAGAAGACATGTAAGTTTTATATACGAGAAATTATTTCAAGTAATTGATTAGGTAGCACTAATATGTGGTCAGATTAGGATAGGATCATGTTCTTTATTAAACAAGTAAAAAAATGCGAGGAAGTTTCTTCGGCGCAATAGAGTTTTCTGTATAGCCACCACAGCGTATAATCAAGGCTACCGAAAATAGATCTATCTTTCGGTGGTCTCGGTATAATGCCGTGTGAACCGCGGTCTATGAAACTTTAACCACGGCCCTGTGGTGGCCTATCCTATATCGTTGTCAGAAGCATGATTATGGCTAACTTTAACTTTAAATAAAATAAAAGCTACTGAGGCTATGGGCTGCAATTTGGTATGTTTGATGATTGGAGGGTGGACGATCAACATACCAATTTGCAGCCCTCTAGCCTCAGTAGTTTTTAAGATCTGAGGGCGCTCAGTAAAAGTGCGGACAGAAAAAGTACGGACGGACAGACAAAGTTTTCTTTTACAGAAAACTAAAACTATTGTAACAGATTATATACAGAGTAAACATCTTGTGGAAATCAGTAGCGCGGAAAATTTATAACCGAAGAAAGGGAATTATTCCTTGGTACACCCTCAAGGAATGGCTCTCATCCATAAGGGTGTGGCACGTTTTAATACAAAGGTGTAGTAGAGCGCAGTGTCAAAGCTCATTTGTTAGAGAGTTGCCATCCACCTTAGAGCCAATTAATCTGATGCCAGACAAGACCTGTCAGCTTAACAATGCTTGGAGTCTATGCAGTGCACACAATAATATAATAATAATAATTAGTGTAATAAAAATCCACAATTGTATAGTAAACTATATTACTATATAAAGTACAAAAGCAAAAACTTTTTTTTAACGGTGTTCCTCATCAGTGTTTACGTTGAACACTGATGAATGGTGTTCGAAAGTCTTTATTTTTGTATTTTACGCAGTAATACAATTTCCTGTAATTATAACTGTGGTTTTTCACGAGATTGTGAATTTATTAGCAATAATAATAATAATAATAATAATAATAATAATAATAATAATAATAATAATAATAATAATAATCCTTTTTAAAACTCGTCATGTGTTAGTCATGCTTCATTCATTTCCTGAAGATGAAAGGTGTAGTGTAACTGTAAGTGGAAATGAGCGTTAAGGGAAGAATTAGGTGCAATCAGGTCGTTAGATTTAGAATCATTCTTGTGGCCACTTGTCTCTGTAATAAACTGATCCTGTAAATGTTGTGATGAGGAGAATAAGCTACTGGAGTTGTAGGTTATGCAAAGAATACAGTTAGCCTACTTCACGAGGAGGTGCACAGCAATTTACTTCTTAAAAGGCATCTTGTAGGTCTTCAAGAAAGGTTTTCTCCGGTGAACATTACGCATAAGATATTAAGAATGGCAGAGAATTGGAGAGGGTCATTATAGTAAGATTTGAAATTTTAGGCGACCCAGATATTAATTACGGGATGACAGTAACAATTTTTCCAAGTGTATACAATTTCAAAAGTAAAAGTTGTCACTTCAAAACAGGAATATATTTTGTTGGGTTCAAGCACAAGCTGCTTTTTGTGGACTTGAAGCAGGACTAAATAAGAGAAGGAGAGGTGTCTTATGGCTAACGGACATATTCCCTTGCCTGCAGCCGAGAGGCAGCACTGCGCTGTGCAGCCAGTGTTGAGAGCGAGGAGCACAACTTGTGACAATCGAGGTGACCAATGCCCCAGTCATCGAAATTCAGAATTTTGTATAGTGAAGCGACAGTTTGAGATGCTCTCAGTTAGAATTCGTTGCTGCTTTGGCTCGTTATCTACGCGTCACCTACTCCGAGGTGCTAGTACTGAACATAGAGAGAGCTCCTTTTGGACACCGTGTTTAGTACTAACCCCCTCGGGGATCAAAGTATTGTATAGGCTACACCCATGTCTATATTGTGTGACCGACAAATTATGTTAATAAACGATATCTTCGTGCGGCCGTCTACTTGACATTGACCATACGGTTTAGTACTATAGTACTAGCACCTCGGAGCAGGTGAAGCTTAGATAGCAAACCAAAGTAGCACCAAGAAATCCTTATAGTTTTAGGGGGAATATGAAGCGCTCTCAGCCCAGAAATATTTTGCAATGAAGAGGCAGAATATGGCCCTCTCAGGTGAGAATTCTAGTGCGATAAAGTGGCAATATAAGATGCTCTAAGGACATAAATTTTTGTATTGAATACAACCTAATGTTCTGTGCGTGCAGAGTTAAGTATATATAGTAGAGCAGCAGTAAAAAGGACTTTTATTGTAGAACTGAGTTTATTGAAGGAACTAAACAAGGTGCTTTCAGTTCAGAATTTCATGTTTTGAAGGAGCTGTTCACTTGTGGGTGAACAAGAAGTAAGACTTAGATGTTAAGCAAAGAATATGACTTGAATCATATTTCTTCGTTTGGCATGGATTATATTGAAGTTTTTCTGTTTCCTGATACAACCAATGAAACGTGGCGATAGGTAAGATAGCAGACATTGAAGAACACACGCACACACACACATATATATATATATATATATATATATATATATATATATATATATATATATATATATATGTATGTATGTATATAAATATATATATGTATATATAATATTTATTTTTATATTTATATACAGTATATATATATATATATATATATATATATATATATATATATATATATATATATATATATATAATTATATATACATATATATACTACACTTTACTTATAATAATATGTAAACATAAAAAAAAGAAGTTTAAGGTCTAGAAAATGAAGTTGTTATTCTTCGGCTGAAGTTCACAGTCTGGGAAAAATGCCAGTGATTAAGTAATTTTGCGTCTCTGATGACTGTGTAAACACAAAAGTACCTGTACTGCATACGAATGGCTTCAGTTAATGGCACCTAGTAAAGTTCTTGGAAGAAATAAAAAAAAAACGCATTAAACAACCTTTCCGCGTTTGTTGTTTTCTACTTGCTGTTGACGTTGTTGGGTTGCAGCCATGTTGTTTTATGTACGGTTTTCATGGTAATGTTAGTATGGTCGTTTTGTATGCATTCGTTGTTTTCCAATGTTCTTTGTTGTTTGTCTATTTTTTATATGCAAAAAAATTCCACATTCCCAAAT
>NC_089782.1:43633821-43638821 GCF_040412425.1 Macrobrachium rosenbergii | reverse complement strand
TTCATTCATCTTATGTATGCTACATCATATAAAATAAAAGCGAGCTTGTCCGTTATTGAAAAGGCTTAACTGGTAGTAAGTGGGTGTGTAGGTTACTGGGTGTGTCGAAAGTGTTTTAGGACGACTTAACCAAATCCTTAAAAACAACTTCTATAACTAATCGAGGTGGAAAAATATTTGCATTGTAATAGCAAGAAGATGAAATTTGGTAGCCTAAGCTAGATCTATGCCCTCAAATTATCGGGTGCTACTTGGTTTGTTATCTACTATGCATGCTAGTACTAAATATGGGCGAAGCTCGTTGGGATGCTAGCACTAGGCCCTCGGGGATCAAAGTACAGGGTGGGGCGAATCAAATGCCCGAGTTTTGATAGGCTATTAGGACAAGTAAAACAATACTTACAGAATTATTTGTTGTTTTATTTGAATCAGTATACAATGCCGTTTGTGTGATCACTTTTTGAAGATGGCATCAGGAAGATGGTGGCCATTTGTAGCGATGCACTGTTGAAGGCGATGTCTGAAGTTTTCGGCTGCTCTTCGGCACATTTCAAGGGGTATTGCAGCAATTTCCTCCCGAATTCGCATCTTCAATTCTTCCAAATTGTGTGGCCGACTTCTGAACACTTTCTCCTTCAGATATCCCCACAGGAAGAAGTCGCAAATGCTCAAATCAGGTGAGCGTGGGGGCCACTCGACATCACCCCTCCGAGAGACGAGGCGTGCCGGGAACATGTCGCAATTTGACCATTGCAACTTGAGCAGTGTGGGCTGTTGCTCCATCTTGTTGGAACCAGATGTCTCCCAGATTTGTTTCCTCACTTAATTCTTCCAATTTCGGTTCCAAAAGGTCTTCCAACATCGCAAGATAACGTTTAGAGTTGACGGTGACAGATCTTCCATCCTCCTCAAAGAAATAAGGCCCATTTACCCCAAATTTGGAAACTGCACACCAAACAGTAACTTTAGGGGAATGGAGCGGTCTCTGGTGAAGTTCTCTTGGGTTGGTTTCAGCCCAATAGCGACAGGGTGGGGCAAATTGAGATGTGCCGAAGAGCAGCCGAAAACTTCAGACATCGCCTTCAACAGTGCATCGCTACAGATGGCCACCATCTTCCTGATGCCATCTTCAAAAAGTGATCACACAAACGGCATTGTATACTGATTCAAATAAAACAACAAATAATTCTGTAAGTATTGTTTTACTTGTCCTAATAACCTATCAAAACTCGGGCATTTGATTTGCCCCACCCTGTATTATTTACGAGTACACCCATTTCTATATTGTGTGGTCGACAAGTTTTATATTAATAAACGATATCTTCGTGCGACCGACTACTTTGCATTTACCATACGGTGGTTTGAAATTTGTACGGTATAGATATTTTTTCCTTGTAGATAACAAGCCAAAGTAGCACCAGTTATTCATTTGGTAAGATGCTATATCATTTAACCCTCTCTCTATGTACCACTTGTTTTCGAATATATAAAAATATTTTCTCTGTGGTAAAAATTATCAAACCATCACGCAAGGAAAAAGTAGCCTTTAAGAATGGTAACAGCAAGGAAAAGAATCTTAACCTAGCAAGTGCTAGGTCTATGCCTACGGATTATGCAAGTATTTTGATTGTATTTTACTTTATGGCATTCCATATTCAATATTCTCTCTTCTTATCATTCCAAAGCCATAGCCTTAGAATGGAAAGAAATGACTGCTTGTGGGAAACTGGGAAACACACACATACACACACACACACACATATATATATACACGTATGTGTAAAACAAATATAAAATAATTTATTTGTATATATGTATACACTAATTATTCAACATGAATCAACATTTTAGGTTTTTTTGTTGCAAAGGATATCTAGAATGATTTATTTTTATGTATATAGCTTACTTATTGTTTGACATAAATCTACATCTCATTTTTTTTTGTTAGAGAATAGATGTGTATACTTATTTATATGCACATAAATTACTGATCTTCAGTAAGGAGATAAATTTTTAAAACGAAATATCTGACTTTAGATATATACAGATTATAAAGTACATGATTGTGGTATTCAAAATTCTGTACTTGATATAAGTCAACATTTTAGGCCTTTTCTTTTTTGCCATAAGAGAATGTATAGTTATTATTATATATAAAGAATACGGACTGCTTAATAAGGGAGTAAGTTTTTCGAATCAAATTATAGTTGGCTTTCAAATATTTGAGATTATACAGATTAGATTGCAACATTTTTTACTTAACTACAACAAACCTCAAATAGAAGTATTTATAAATATATTTTACAGTGATGGTTAATACACCTATAAAAAATAACGTTCTTATAAGAATTAAACGAAACAAAAAAAAAAACAGTCCCTGTAGTTTTTTGTCTTTACAATATAGTCAAATTCAAATTCAAAAGATTTATTGAATTAAAATTTGACTATACTGTAGAGACGAAAAATTACCATGTGCTGGACCAGGACTTTCAATATGGCCGCCCGAGGTCACAATGCTCGGCAAGATCGCCACTCCATGTTATTGACGCTCTGTGGTTCACCCTCATTCACTGGAGCATGAGGTCTGCGACTCTGCGTTTTAAATGAACGAGAATGGTTGTCTTCTGATTTCTGGAACATAAATCTAACGAACTGGCCGCATTCTCAGGCATTTCAAATAACACTGATAAGACTCAGAGCCAATCAAATTATGCAGGAATCGGACGCAGTGATGTCAGGGAGTTTAGCAGGAAACGAAGGTCAGCTCATTAGAATGGACTTTCCAGACTCCAGTCATTATATGATTCAATTTGATTAATAATACTAAGATTTTTTTATATAAAATAATATAATTTTACATTTGATAGAGTATTTAATTAGATATTGAAAAAAAGTTTCATTGAAACTAATTTTACATAAAATATTTGCGTTTTTTATGGTTGAAATAACTAATTTATTATTACTCTAATGATCGCCTGCCTTAAGATTCACACTTACATTTCCAGCATCACGTATTATTTTTGAGATAAAATTTATAATCATACAACCACTGGTATCTTTACCGTCCAGTAATAACTTCAAAGAACAAATGCGAAGAGGTAAAAGTCAAATCTGTAGTTAGGTGTTCCTCCATCAGGGCAGTGCTGTAGATCCTTTTGGCAATTCTGAAAGTTTTAACCATGCAAATTGAACAGGTGCTCAGTGCAATTGTGATTTTGCTTCTATCCTGATTGCAATAATGGTACGATTCGCAGCTTATAATTGCCAAAATGGGAAAAACAATTCTTCAAGAGGAAATGGTAAAACATTTGACAGGTATGCAAAGCATAATAGGGTAATTCTAAGCCATAGTTCCGCGGTGAGCTAGACTATGGCAATTGGCGTTTTCCTATGTTATTTTACTTGCTTTACAAGAATTTTAAGTAATATTTTGTCGGCCAGCTGTAACTAAACTGTAATTGACCTTTGAAGACCACTCGACGGGGTAGATCTAAGCCGGCATTCCGCAGTGAACCCCCCTCCATAGCTAATATGGCAAATTTGTAACCAGTAAACACCCTCAGTGTACGTTAGGTTGGTATTTTTTAGGGGTGTTTACTGGTTACAATTCTGCCGTATTAGCTGTTGAGGGGGGTAGGGGGTTCGCCGCGGAATGCCGGCTTAGATCTACCCCGTCGTGTAGTTCACAAAGTTCAATTACAGCTTAGTTACAGCCGGCCGACAAGATATTACTTTAAATTCTTGTAAAGCAAGTAAAATAACATAGGAAAACGTCAATTGCCATAGTCTAGCTCACAGCGGAACTGCGGCTTAGAATTAGAATTTATTTATCCTTAATTTTGTGCTAGTCAGGATATATATGTCGTCTCAGCAGTAGATCCGCTTTCTTTTAACGTCTCATATTCAGCATATTATCGTGGCACATAAATGTAGTGGCTAAAAATCCTAAGTAGTACATTGGCCTACAGGTATTACACTAGATGTGTCAACCATGCTCGTCTTTTAAGCATGTTACTATGATGCATGAGGGCAGGTGTGTATTTTGTCAGTCATTAAGAATTATTTGCAGTATGTACGATACTGTCTATGACATCATTTTTTGCAGATTTAGACATCAAAGGCAGTGTTAGAGTTGGTTAATAAAATGCATATCACCATACGTGGTTTCTCAACGGAATTCCGAAAGGTCACATTTGGGGAGAGAAAGTGTTTCAGGACGATGTAAACAAAACGTAGAAAAAAACAACTATTATTCGATTCGAGTAAAAACAGCTGTTTTTTTTTTAATTTGTAGCAAGTCCTTTCTGTGTCAGAATGTCATACTTTTAGCGTATTATTGTGGCACATCAGTTCAATGGCAGCTTCAGTTTTGAAATCACAACTTCATTCATCTTATAAAGTAAAAACGAGCTTGTCCGTTATTGAAAAGGCTTAGTAGGAGTAAGTAGCCTATAGGTGTGCAGGTTACTGGTTGTGTCAACAAGTCTCGTCTTCTAAACAGCTTACTTTGAAAGTGTTTTAGGACGACTTAACCAAATCCCAGAAAACTACTATTTCTCTCACCGAAGTGAAAAATATTTGTATCTTGTAATGTATGTTTTCTTCGAACCGTGTCTCGTAGAATGAAATTTGGTAGCCTAGGCTAGACCTATGCCATAAAATTATTTATTTGGTAAGGTGCTACCCATCATTTAAACCTTTCCCTAAGTACGACTTGTTTTCGAATATATAAAAGTTATCGAACCATCACGGCAGCGAAAAAGTATCCTTTAAGAATGGATACTGCAAAGAAAAGAATTTCAACCTATCAAGTGCTAGGCCCCTTGGCTACGGAATGAATTTTTTTTATGAGATTATATTTGGCTTTCAAATGTTTGTGATTATACAGATTAGAATGCAAAATTTTTAATTTCACGGACAATAGACCTCAGAATAGAAATATGTCGAAATATATTTAACATCGATGGTTAATTTGCCTTAAAAATGATATATTCATTCTA